>NC_132941.1:25012137-25203137 GCF_034638445.1 Ciconia boyciana
TCCGGAGCCCGGGAGCGAAATTTGAAACGTCCAGCGATTGCGCCCACACGAAAGCTGCCAGCACCGAAAGCTGTAGCTGGTTTTCACTGTCCCTTGGAACTGCATTCGCTGCCGCATAGGCATTCGCGCTATCCAAAAGCTGTGCTTGGTAAAGGGGCAACGCTGTGTATCTCACTCTTCGGGAACCAGGGTGCCAAATTCGAAATGTCCAGCGATTGCGCCCACACGAAAGCTGCCAGCACCGAAATCTGTAGCTGGTTTTCACTGTCCCTTGGAACTGCATTCGCTGCCACACAGACATTCGTGCTCTGTAATAGCTTTGCTTGGTAAAGGAGCAACACTGTATATCTCACTCTCCCGGAGCCCGGGTGCCAAATTCGAAACATACAGCAGTTGTGCCCACACGAAATCTGCCAGCACCGAAAGCTGTAGCTGGTTTTCACTTTCACTTGGAACTGCATTCGCTGACGCACAGACATTCGTGCTCTGTAACAGCTTTGCTTGGTAAAGGAGCAACATTTTGTATCTCACTCTCCGGGAGCCCCGGTGCGAAACTCGAAACGTCCAGCGATTGCGCCCACACGAAAGCTGCCAGCACCGAAAGCTGTAGCTGGTTTTCACTGTCCCTTGGAACTGCATTCGCTGCCGCACAGACATTCGTGCTCTGTAATAGCTTTTCTTGGTAAAGGAGCAACATTCTGTATCTCACACTCCGGGAGACCCGGTGCGAAACTCAAAACGTCCAGCGATTGCGCCCACACGAAAGCTGCCAGCACCGAAAGCTGTAGCTGGTTTTCACTGTCCCTTGGAACTGCATTCGCTGACGCACAGATATTCGTGCTCTGTAATAGCTTTGCTTGGTAAAGGGGCAACATTGTGTATCTCACTCATCCGGAGCCCGGGAGCGAAATTTGAAACGTCCAGCGATTGCGCCCACACGAAAGCTGCCAGCACCGAAAGCTGTAGCTGGTTTTCACTGTCCCTTGGAACTGCATTCGCTGCCGCATAGGCATTCGCGCTATCCAAAAGCTGTGCTTGGTAAAGGGGCAACGCTGTGTATCTCACTCTCCGGGAACCAGGGTGCCAAATTCGAAACGTCCAGCGATTGCGCCCACACGAAAGCTGCCAGCACCGAAAGCTGTAGCTGGTTTTCACTGTCCCTTGGAACTGCATTCGCTGCCGCACAGACATTCGTGCTCTGTAATAGCTTTGCTTAGTAAAGGAGCAACATTCTGTATCTCACACTCCGGGAGCCCCGGTGCGAAACTCGAAACGTCCAGCGATTGCGCCCACACGAAAGCTGCCAGCACCGAAAGCTGTAGCTGGCTTTCACTGTCCCTTGGAACTGCATTCGCTGCCGCACAGATATTCCTGCTCTGTAATAGCGTTGCTTGGTAAAGGGGCAACATTGTGTATCTCACTCATCCGGAGCCCGGGTGCGAAATTTGAAACGTCCAGCGATTGCGCCCACACGAAAGCTGCCAGCACCGAAAGCTGCCAGCACCGAAAGCTGTAGCTGGTTTTCACTTTCACTTGGAACTGCATTCGCTGACGCACAGACATTCGTGCTCTGTAACAGCTTTGCTTGGTAAAGGAGCAACATTCTGTATCTCACACTCCGGGAGCCCCGGTGCGAAACTCGAAACGTCCAGCGATTGCGCCCACACGAAAGCTGCCAGCACCGAAAGCTGTAGCTGGCTTTCACTGTCCCTTGGAACTGCATTCGCTGCCGCACAGACATTTGTGCTCTGTAATAGCTTTGCTTGGTAAAGGGGCAACACTGTGTATCTCACTCTCCGGGAGCCCGGGTGCCAAATTCGAAACGTCCAGCGATTGCGCCCACACGAAAGCTGCCAGCACCGAAAGCTGTAGCTGGCTTTCACTGTCCCTTGGAACTGCATTCGCTGCCGCATAGGCATTCGCGCTATCCAAAAGCTGTGCTTGGTAAAGGGGCAACGCTGTGTATCTCACTCTCCGGGAACCAGGGTGCCAAATTCGAAACGTCTAGCAATTGCGCCCACACGAAAGCCCCCAGCAGCGAAAGCTGTAGCTGGCATTCACTGTCCCTTGGAACTGCATTCGCTGCCGCACAGACTTTCGTGCTCTGAAATAGCTTTTCTTGTTAAAGGGGGAAGACTGTATATCTCACTCTCCGCGAGCCCCGTTACCAAATTCGAAACGTACAGCGATTGTGCCCACACGAAAGCTGCCAGTACCGAAAGCTGTAGCTGGTTTTCACTGTCCCTTGGAACTGCATTCGCTGCCGCATAGGCATTCGCGCTATCCAAAAGCTGTGCTTGGTAAAGGGGCAACACTGTATATCTCATCCTCCGTGAGCCCTGGTGCCAAATTCGAAACGTCCAACTATTGCGCCCACGCGAAAGCTGCCAGCACCGAAAGCTGTAGCTGGTTTTCACTGTCCCTTGCAACTGCATTCGCTGCCGCACAGACATTCGTGCTCTGTAATACCTTTGCTTGTTAAAGGGGCAACACTGTGTATCTCACACTCCGGGAGCCCCTGTGCTAAACTCAAAACGTCCAGCGATTGCGCCCACATGAAAGTTGCCAGCACCGAAAGCTGTAGCTGGTTTTCACTGTGCCTTGGAACTGCATTCGCTGCCGCACAGACATTCGTGCTCTGTAATAGATTTGCTTGGTAAAGGGGCAACATTGTGTATCTCACTCTCCGGGATCCCGGGTGCCAAATTCGCAACGTCCAGTGATTGCGCCCACACGAAAGCTGCCAGTACCGAAAGCTGTAGCTGGTTTTCACTGTCCCTTGGAACTGCATTCGCTGCCGCAGACATTCGCGCTCTGCAACAGCTGTGGTTCGTAATGGGGCAACGTTCTGTATCTCACTCTCCGGGAGCCCCGGTGTGAAACTCGAAACGTCCAGCGATTGCGCCCACACGAAATCTGCCAGCACCGAAAGATGTAGCTGGTTTCCACTGTGCCTTGGAACTGCATTCGCTGCCGCACAAACGTTTGTGCTATGCAAAATCTTTGGTTGGTAAGGGGCAACACTGTATATCCCACTCTCCCAGCGCCTGGCTGTTAAATTCTAAACTTCCAGCGATTGCGCCCACACGAAAGCTGGCAGCACCGAAAGCTGTAGCTGGTTTTCAATGTCCCTTGGAACTGCATTCGCTGCCACAGAAACATTTGCGCTCTGCAAAACCTTTGGTTGGTAAGGGGGCAACACTGTGTATCTCACTCTCGCAGACCCTGCCTGTCAATTTCGAAACTTTCAGCGATTGCGCCCACGCGAAAACTGCCAGCACCGAAAGCTGTAGCTGGTTTTCACTGTGCCTTGGAACTGCATTCGCTGCCGCACAGACATTCGCGCTCTAGCTGAGCATTGGTTGGTAAAGGGGCAACACTGTGTATCTCTCTTTCCCGCAGCCCGGCTGCCATATATGAAACGTGCAGCGATTGCGCCCACCCGTCGGCTTCCAGCACCGAAAGCTGTAGCTGGTTTTCACTGTCCCTTCGAACTGCATTTGCTGCCGCACAGATATTCGCAGTCTTCAAAAGCTGTGGTTGGTAATGGGGCAACACTGTGTGTATCACTCTCCCGGAGCCCTGGTGCCAAATTTGAAACGTCCAGCGAATGCACCCACAAGAAAGGTGCCCACACCGAAAGCTGTAGCTGGTTTTCACTGTCCCTTGGAACTGCATTCGCTGCCGCACAGACATTCATGCTCTGTAATAGCTTTACTTCGTAAAGGGGCAACACTGTGTATCTAACACTCCGGGAGCACGGCTGCTAAATTCGAAACATACAGCGATTGCGCCCACACGAAATCTTCCAGAACGAAAGCTGTAGCTCGTTTTCACTGTCTCTTGGAACTGCATTCGCTGCCGCACAGACATTCGAGCTCTGTAACAGCTTTGCTTGGTAAAGGGGCAACACTGTGTATCTCACTCTCCCGCAGCCCCGGTGCCAAATTCGAAATGTCCAGCGATTGCGCCCACAGGAAAGCTGCCAGCACCGAAAGCTGTAGCTGGTTTTACTGTCCCTTGGAACTGCATTTGCTGCCGCACAGATATTCGCGCTCTGCAAAAGCTGTGGTTGGTAATGGGGCAACACTGTGTATCTCACTCTCCCGCAGCATGGCTGCTAAATTTGAAACTTCCAGCGATTGCGCCCACATGAAAGCTGCCAGCACCGAAAGCTGTAGCTGGTTTTGACTGTCCCTTGGAACTCCAATCGCTGCCGCACAGACATTCGCATTCTGGCTCAGCTTTGCTTGTAAAGGGTCAACACTTTGTGTCTCTGCTGTCCCAGAACCCGGCTTCCAAATTCGAAACATCCAGCGATTGCGCCCACACGAATGTTTCCAACACTGATAGCTGTAGCTGGTTTTCACTGTCCCTTGGAACTGCATTCGCTGCCGCACAGACATTCGGGCTCTTGCAGATCATTGCTTGGTAAAGGGGCAACACTCTGTATCTCACTCTCCCGGAGTCCGGCTGCCAAATTCGAAACGTCCAGTGATTGCACCCAGAAAAAAGCTGGCAGCAGTGTAAGCTCTAGCTGGTTTTCACTGTCCCTTGGAACTTCATTCGCTGCCACACAGACATTCGCGCTCTGCAAAAGATGTGGCTGGTAAGGGGGCAACACTGTGTATCTCACTCTCTCCTAGTCCAGCTGCGAATTTCAAAACATCCAGCGATGGCGCCCACACGAAAGCTGCCAGCACCGAAAGCTGTAGCTGGTTTTCACTGTCCCTTGGAACTGCATTCGCTGCCGCACAGACATTCGCGCTCTGCAAAACCTTTGGTTTCTGTGGGGGCAACACTGTGTATCTCTACTCGCCCAGAGCCTGGATGCCAAATTCAAAACGTCGAGCGACTACGGCCACAGGAAAGCTGCCAGCACCGAAAGCTGTAGCTGGTTTTCTCTGTCCTTTGGAACTGCATTCGCTTCTGCACACAGATTCACGCTCTGCAAAAGCTTTGGTTGGTTATGGGGCAACATTGTGTATCACTGTATACCAAAGCCCAGCTGCCAAATTCGAAAAGTCCCGTGATTGTGGCCACACGAAAGCTGCCAGCACTGAAAGCTTTAGCTGGTTTTCACTGTCCCTTGGAACTGCTTTCGCTGCCACACAGAAATTCATGATCTTGTAAAGGTTTGCTTCGTAAGGGGGCAACACTCTGTATTTCTCTCTCCCTCAGCACGGCTGCCAAATTTGAAACTTCCAGCGATTGTGGCCACAGGAAAGCTGCCAGCACTGAAAGCTGTACCTGGTTTTCATGTCCCTTGGAACTTCATTCGCTTCCGCACAGAAAATCGCTCTCTGCAAAATGTTTGTTTCGTAAGGGTGCAACACTCTGTGTCTCCCTCTACCAGAGTCCAGCTGCCAAATTAGAAACCTCCAGCGACTGTGACCACATGAAAGCTGCCATCAGTGAAAGCTGTAGGTGGTTTTCAGTGTCCCTTGGAACTGCGTTCGCTGCTGCACAGAGTCGCGGTCTGCAAACGCTTTGGTTGGTAAGGCGGTAACACTCGCTATCTCTCTCTTGCTGAGCCCAGCTGCCAAAAGCGAAACGTCTAGCAATTATGGCCACACGAAAGCTGCCAGCACTGAAAGCTGTAACTGGTTTTCACTGTCCCTTGGAACTGCTTTGTCTGACACACAGACATTCGCGCTCTGCAAAACCTCTGGTTGCTAAGGGGGCAACACTGTACCTCACACTCTACTGGAGCCTTGTTGCCAAATTTGAATTGTCCAGCGACTGCCCCCACACGTAAGCTGCCAGAACTGAAAGCTGTAGATGTTTTTTACTGTCCCTTGGATGTTCATTCACTGACGCACAGATATTCACGCTCTTCTAAAGATTTCATTCGTAAGGGGGCAATACTGTGTATCTCACTCTCCGAGAGCCCCGCTGCCAATTTCGAAACCTCCAGCTACTGCGGTCACAGGAAAGCTGCTAGCACCGAAAGCTGTAGCTGTTTTTCACTGTGCCTTGGAACTGCCTTCGCTGCCGCACAGACATTCGCACTCTGCAAAAGCTTTGGTTTGTAAGAGGGCAACACATTGTATCTCACTCTCCCAGGGTCCGGCTGCCATATTCTACACTTCCAGTGATTGTGGGCACACGAAAGCTGCCAGCAGTGAAACCTGTAGCTGGTTGTCACTGTCTCTTGGAACTACATTAACTGTCACACAGACACTCGCACTCTGCACTTGCTTGGCTTCATGAATATTTAACAATATGTAGCTCCATCTCACAGATCCCAGCTGCGAAAATCGAAATGTCCGGTGATTGTTCCCATGCGAAAGTTGCCAGCATGGAAAGCTGTAGCTGGTTTTCACTGTCTCCTGGAGCTGTATTCACTGCCGCTGGGACAGCTGGGCTCTGCTCTGTCTTAGCTTCTTCGGGGTGCTACATTCTCGCACAGCCCAGCTGGGAATTTCGAAACGTCCAGTGATTGATCCCACACAAAAGGTGCCTGCACTGAAACCTGTAGCTGGTTCTCCTTGTCTCCTGGAACTGCATTCACTGCTGCACAGACACTCACGCTCTGCACTTGCTTGGCTTCGTCAGGGTGTATCTCAGTACTGGAGAGCTCAGCTGTCAAATTCGAAACGTCAAGCTATTGCTCCTACACGAAAGGTGCCAGCAGTAAAACCTGGAGCTGGTTCTCTCTGTCTCCTGAACTTCATTCACTGCACATGTGCACCCATGCTCTGCACTTGCTTAACTTCGTCTGAGTGCTATAGTGTGTATCTCTCTCTCTCGCAGAGCCCAGCTGCGAAAGGTGTAACTTCCAGCGATTTCTCCCACACGAAATGTTCCAAAACTGAAACCCGTAGCTGGTCCTTACTGTCTCTTGGACCTGCATCCACTACGGCAGAGACACTCGCGCTCTGTGCTTGCTCAGCTTCGTCAGGATGCAACACTGTATCTCACTCTCGCAGAGCCCAGCTGTCAAATTTGAAATGTTGAGAGATTGCTCCCTCACGAAAGCTGCCAGCACTGAAAGCTGTAGCTGTTTCTCAGTCTCCTGGAATTGCATTCACTGCTGCACAGACACTCGCGCTCTGCACTTGCTTAGCTTCGTCAGCGTGCAACACAGTATAACTCACCCTCGCAGAGCACAGCTGCCAAATTCGAAATTCCCAATGATTGCTCCAACATGAAGGTGCTGGTACTGAAAGCTCTATCTGGTTCTCACTGTCTCCTGGAGCTGCATTCACTGCCACTAGGATACCCGTGCTCTGCACTGGCTTTGCTTCCTTGGGGTGCATAATCTGTATCTCACTCTCCCAGAGCCCGGCTGTCAAATTTGAAACATCCAGCGATTGCATCTACATGAATGGTGCCAGCATGGAGTCCTGTAGCTGGTTCTCCCTGTCTCCTGGAACTGTATTCACTGCCACTAGGACACTGCGCTGTGCAAAATCTTTGCTTTGGAATGGTGCAACACTGTGCAGCTCAGTCTTCTCAAGCCCCGCTGCTCAAGTTGAAATGTCCAGCAATTTCACACACACGAAAGGTGCCAGCACTGAAAGCTCTAGCTGGTTCTCACTCTCTCCTGGAATCGCATTCATTGCCGTATAGACATCAGCGCTCTGCACTTGCATAGCTTTGTCAGTGTGCAACACTATGTAACTCACTCTTGCTGAGCCGAGCTGCCAAATTCTAAATGTCTAGTGATTGTGGCAACACGAAAGCTGCCAGCACTGTAAGCTGTACCTGGTTCTCACTGTCTCCTGGAACTGCATGGAATGCAGCACAGACAATTGCCCTCTGCACTTGCTTGACTTCGTCAGGGTGCAACACTGTGTATCTCACTCTCGCAGATCCCGGCTGCGATTTTTGAAAAGCCCAGCGATTCTGCCTACAAGAAAGGTGCCACCATGGAAAGCTGTAGCAGGTTCTCACTGTGTCCTGGAACTGCATCCACTGCCGCACAGACACTCGCGCTCTGCACTTGCTTATCTTCGTCAGGGTGCAACACTTTGTATATCACTCTCACAGAGGCCAGCTGCGAAAGTCGAAACATCGAGAGATTGCTCCCACACGAAAGGTGCCGTCATTAAAAGCTGTAGCTGGTTCTCACTGTCCCTTGGAACTGCATTCACTGCCGTACAGACACTTGCGCTCTGCACTTACTTTGCTTCATCAGGTTGCAACACTTTGTATCCCACTCTCGCAGAGCCCAGCTGCCAAATTTGAAATGTCCAGCGATGGCGCCCAAAGGAAAGGAGCCAGCACTGAAAGCTGTAGCTGGTTCTTGCTCTCTGTTGGAATTGCAGTCACTGCCGCAAAGACACTCGCGCTCTGCACTTGCTTAGCTTCGTCAGGGTGCAACACTGTGTATCTCACTCTGGCATAGCCCAGCTGCCAAATTCGAAATGGCCAGCAATTGAGCCCACACGAAAGTTGCTGGCATTAAAAGCTGTAGCTTGTTCTCACTGTCTCTTGGATCTTCATTCATCAGCTGTTGTTTGCAGCGGAATGCAGCCTGCACGCATGGGGATGTTGGCTTTTTTTTGCACTGTATGGCAGCCCGAATGCATGGGGACCTTGTCTCTTTTTTGTTCCTAACGGCAGTCTGCTCAGGGACCTCACCTTTTCTTGGCTCCGTATGGCATCAGTGGGGCTTCAGTGGGGAGACATAAATGAGAAGGACCACCAGTTGATTGTGGATGCACTTGGTGTAGCCCAAAACAATATTTCTCTAGCTCTTAGTTGTATCCAAGCTCAACTGTGGATGCAATCTATAGTAGCTGCAATTATACGGGAAGGCGAGGAAGGCACCCTGCCGAATGAAATTTGAAAGGTATTTTGTGGTAATGCAACTGAATTTGAGAAAGAATTCCAGTCTTGGTTATATCCAGTTAATTTCATCTATGACCCTACTGATGGCAAAGCCACAGCTTTTGTCTTAACAGTACACAGTGCTTCGGTGTACACCATATACCCAATCATTGCTTTGGGTCTGAATCACAATGGAGCTATACTCTATCCATTAGAACATGGATATGTTCTATTAGAACATGGAGTATGGGCCCAACAATATGTGACCTATGGCAAACTATTGATGTGACTGCATGCATTGTATGGGAACAACAGGGATTTATTTGCGAGAATAACACCCTCAAAGCCCAAGACATTTGTCTTGACACTAAAGAAAATGTTTGTTATTTTGAAATACAACCAGATGAAGCCCCTGAAACTGTACTTCTGTATATTGGAACTGGATGCGTTGGCATGAGAACCTTTTGTGATTTTATATTTGTAGATAATGTTACTGTAGATATAAGTAATCACTCTAATATTTTTGTTTGTAATTTTACCAAAATTATGGGATGTGACTTCAACTATTCAGGTCCTGTCACAACTCACCAACTGCTGCAAGCTAACTATACACTGTATCAACAGGGGCAACCAACCTGCCCCTGTTGGAATGAACCTTACATTGGTGAGAATGTTCATTCAACACGATGACCTGAATCAACTGCTGGAACGCATCCAGAATAATGGACATAAGACATTAGTCACTGTCCACCATGATGCGGAAGAGATACATCGCGTCTCAGAACGAGTGAAGCAGGATGGAGGACACTATTGGTGGGACACTTTGCTAGGCTGGTCGCCAACCGCAACCAGAATTCTCAATAAGATGCTTCATCCAGTTGTTATTTTGCTAATGCTTACTATGTTATATTTCATTCTAACCATCACGCTGTATGTTAGACTCTGGACTATGGTGAAGCATTTGTCTCATCAAATATCCCCACAAGATGTATACATACTTGATAATCCTCACCACAAGAACGTATGTGACATACCCAAGGCATTCCAAATACCGTGAAGCTTGAGTGACTATAGTCATAGGGTGGATTATGTGGGATAATTGCTGGAGGTGAAATTAGAAATTAAACTTATATTCACACTTTTCAGTAAGGCACAGCATTGAAGAAGCTTCCTGGGTGGAATGCGGCTGACATTCAAGGAATCCATTCCACGGAAGTTCCCTAGGCCTGCAACCTTAGATGTCGGCAATGCCAGGGGAACTTGGTGTGTTGGCTCTAAGAGGAACTGCCTGGAGGGTGGAGTGGTGTGGAGATACCTTGGCCAGGCTCTGCGATTATATGGGAACTCAAAGGTATTATGGAACCGATAAGCTGCATATTTACTACCCTGGGCAAACAGTCTGTCATGTTTTTACAAAATGCTGTCCTTTTGGTGAACTTTGCTCATTATAACTTCGTTATAATACCAAAACACAATTCCATCCCAAAAGCTACCTGCCTCCAAGGTGTGACCACTCCTCACTGAGCTTGCACTTTGAATTTTCCTAGGTTATACCTTTAAAAGTGAAGCGAGAAAACTTTACACCAATCCTAAACAAAGATGTATGACTAGAGTGACTCAAGCTCCAGCTGAAAGGTGAAAGATAGTATAAAATGGCTTAAGAGAGAGAGAATGTTAGGGAAGACACCATCGTGTACCACTCTGACCTCTGGGATCAGTCGACGGGCTGAGCCTCTCTTCCCCTGCATCGGGACGCCTTTGGGTAAGATTCGAACACTTGGTTATTCCAAGTGCCTCCCCAGGAAACTTAGAAATCTCTCTAGAGTTGCTTTATTATCTTTTAACACGTTTGTAGCCAGCAGTGTCACTCATACTCTTGGTATTTTCACGTGCTTTGCAGACAGTGAATTTATCACCGGTAATCCAAAGAACCTGTGTATCTGTTGCTCTAATAAACTGCACTCTTCATTAATCTAGCCGTGGTAGTTCTCATTGAACACGACCAGACTCTTTAAGTGTGGCCGTGATAGTTCATGCAACACGACTAGACTGGGGGGTGCAGTGCACTATTAGTGAATCCATAATCGTGAAGTTCAGTACGCTGAATGCGACCGGACTTGTAACGTTGTCAAATTAATGCTGTTGCCTTAGTCAAAGTCCTGAGAGGGCTCTGACTCTGATGAGTGGCTACATATACAGTCCTTAGAAAATAAACCATGGACCAAGTCTGAGCCTAAGACTGGACTTAGCTGCACCTAGACTCCTCTCTGAGAAGGAGTTTAGAAAGCAAGGGGGTCCTGTCTGAACCTCGTGACTCAAGGGGAGGGTTCCCACCCCCCCACACACACTCTTCTGACTCCTACGTGACAGTAACTCTTAACACAACAGGTGGTAGGACTCTTCCCCATGCTTTCCTCATTGTTTTATTTTTTTATATATATTTAAGCACAAACACGTGTTTAGTTCACCTCAAGGGGTACAATAAAAAATCCCCAACACTGCTAAGTATTTGGGGAAAGAGTGATAGGGACAATAGCAAGGTTATCTCTCAAAGCCTGAACCACTCGAACCTTGAGTTTCAAAGTTGGTTCCCTAAGAAATGTCAACAGAAGTTCCTGGTAGGTGCATCTAGCATTGTTAGCCTTTCTTACAGAAGAAGGAAATACAGCATCTCTCCTTCCTTTTTATCTTTTCGAACTCTTTTGTAATAACTCTAATATTCCTTGCTTATTATTCCTGTGTTTACTTTTACTTCAGTATAAACTGCACAGTCCCTTGCATTGTTAGACTAAAATCCTAACTATACTAACCACCAGAATACCTGATGCTTGTCGCTGAAATGTATAAATTAGCAAGTAAACTCAATAAGAATATTACATCAGAAAATATATTTCATTCCTTAAAGTCAGCAATTCTAATCTAGGCTCAAATGTTTTTTTTTTTTGGTAGTAGTTATGAATGTTTTACTGTTTGGGTTTTTTAAATTATTAAGTACAAACTGTATTCTAGCATTTGCTAATGAACTATTATTTTAGAAATGGAAAGCAACTTGAATGGTGGGCAGCGACTGATGTAGTGCAAGTTACCGAAGCTACTGCTGTGAAAGAACATTTTAAAATTCAGTTAAAATATTTTTCAGGTATATTTTTAGCTTGTTTCATTCCTGGGTATCACAAACATTGCTTCATTTCAAATTTCAATCTTTTTTTAATTATAAAGCCGTATCTACTGAAAGTCTTGGGGGCTTTTAGTTTGACTACTATATGCAAACACATGAAGTATTTTTTTTTTTAATGTCATAAAAAGGTACTGAGTGACATTTCTATGACTCTAAGATGAACTATAAAGAAAAAGAAGGGACAGATATACGGAGATTGAGGACAAATAAAAAACATTCAGTTGCATCTGGTGATAGTTTTGGCTTGCCTGGCTTTCTGAAGACAAAGAAGGTCAGCGCAAAGCTCAGAAGAAGCTTCTGCATCATGCGGCAGAAGAAAGGTCACCTGTCCTGACTTTTCCTGACGTTGAGACGTATGATGAAATTTGGTTTAGGGTTTTTCAGGACTAGCTACTTTAAGGAACAAGTACATACTTAGACAACCATGGCTTTAACTTGTTTGAAATATAAACAGGTTAATCGTTAAAAGAAATACAGCACAGTAAGGGATATCTATGTGTAAAGGAAACATCCAGGGCATTTTAGCACTAAATGTAGTCATCATATAGAAATATGCTGATCAGGATGCAAACCGGAGGGTTGGGGATGTAGGAGAGGGTTGGTGGGACTGTGCAAACTGGTGAAGGGGGGGGGGGGGGGAGGGAGCTGGGGAACAAGGGGAGGAAAGGAGGGAGAGACAGAAAGGGGTGCAGAAGGGACTAGCCATGGGTGAAAGGGGGCCATCAGTCCCCTCCTCGGGCAAGCCCTGCCCCTGATCACCGCAGTTTGTCCTGTCTTCTTCTGTCTTCTTATTACATATTTTTTTTAATCTGTCTCTTAAAACCTTCTCTTAACTATCTCTCTGTGTAGTCTCACTTTCTATCCCATGTGCATGTGAGCTGCAAGGAGTAAGTGCCAACTGCTGGTGAGGTCTGTATGCGAGAGTTAAAACTGCTGCTGGGTACCGGGGTCAGACCGGGGCTGTGGGTGCCCCTGGGCTGTGGTATCAGCTACTGGAGTGAGCGGGGTCCCAGTGCAGCCACTGGAGTGAATGCAGAGTGCAGCTACTGGAGCAAGTGAGAGTCCTTAATCTGCGGCCACTATGGCAGGAACAGTCTGTGTCCCAAAAACCAGCTACTGGGGGGAACCGGCGTGAGTGAGGTGAGTGAGGGGCTCCACACTGGCAGCTGGAGTGGGACCACAGGTCACAGCCCGTGTGCCTGGTGCTGTCTGCTAGGGGGGGCGAGGGTCTGTATCCCCCCCCCCGCAAACCAGGTGTGCATGGGGGGGTGTGTGGGTGTTCACCAGCAAACTTCAGGCTGGACCAGCTGGGAGCAGGGTGGCCTCGTGTCCAGGCTGGGGTATCAGTTGGGCAGGGGTCTGTGTTGGTACGCTGGGGACCTGCGTGTATGGGGTGTCCATGTGATGGGTGTGCGAGTGCTGCTGTTTGCAGTGAGCACCGAGCTGGACCAGCTGGTGAGTTGCGGACCCGTGGAGTGGGTCAGAGGGCCAGGGTCCGGTCAGGGGTCCTTGGTGGCAGAGGGGCTGTGCTGGTGCTTGGGGGACCCATGAGTGTGTGCCTGCAGGAGTGACCGTCTGTCTGTGCCAGCCCTGGAAGAGGAGGAACGTGGCTGTGGGTGCCTGGTGTGTGATGGGGGTCCTGTGCGTAGGTGCTGTTGGTGGCAGTACCCTGGCTGTGGCAGGCTGCGTGACCATCTGTGTGTCTCTGGGACACGTGATCAGATTTGCTGCTGGTTGAACCTGCAAAGGGGAAAGGAGCAGCTCTGTCCCTCATCCTAGGCAGAGACCCCGCGTCCCCAGGGCAGTCCTGGGCTGCATTTGCTGGAGGCGCTGGCAGCTCCTGACATCCCTTGACATCCCACTCTACTTCCCTGCTTGCACAACTCCCTCACCTCTGCCTCAGTGCTGGACCCAGTTCCTGCAGGGCAGGATCATCTCCAAAACACCAGCCTTGCTTAGTCTCCTGCTTTCCTGAGCAGAACTTCTTGGCCCCTTTGCTCCCCTCTGCAATGTTGGATGAAATACATATGTCCTCTTCTCTGGGCATCAGCAGGGAGTGAAACAGCATGGACAGACCCGCAGCCAACAGCCCTCTGCATCAGCTCCTTCCCACTGAAAGGACCAAGGTGGCACAGAGGTGGCAGCAGTGACTCCCCAGGGTCTAGTGAGGACAGCTATGGGCCATGACATTGTGACTTCAGAACAGCCCCAGCTCAGAGACCGTCAGTCATTTTTCCTCTCCACATTTCCTTCCTTTGCCCTTCCTGCACATTGCACCCAGACTTTACTTCTGTGTTCTCCATCTGTTCCGCACCGGACCAAGGGCTCACAGCACAAGCACCTCAACTATCCCTAAACCCATAACGTAGCCACACACCAGCCTGCACTGTCCATCCCAGCCGCAGTCCCTTTGCAGCCCCCTGTCCCTGCACAGCGGGAGAATGTCCTGCTCATGCAGCTGTGAACAGATCCTTGGGTCCTCCTCTGGCTCCTGCTGTGGCTCTCCCACCAGGAGCTCGACCAGGACAGTGACCCAGGACACCCCTCTCTTCCTCCTCAGTGAACCCGTCAGGCCAAGGCACATGCACAAACTGGCCACAGTCCCACAGCCACACACATGTATCAGCCTCTGGCAGACCTGCTGTCCCGTGGCTGACCCCCAGGGAGGCACCACTGAAGAAGTTTGGCTTTTGCTATCACCGAGCGCAAGTGCAAGGAGGGAGGAGAGGACAGGCACATCCGTCCAAGCATGGTTACTGTCTTGCCAGCTTTGAGAATGCGCTTGAAGATGCTTGTCTGCAGGGATAGTGAATGCAAGACTGCCACTGCTCCGAAAGACTCCTCAGTTGTTTTTGAGGCAGTCACTGGTGACGATGGTGTTGGCACCCAAACGCGCAGAGCAGAAGAGATGAGCAGTCCATCCCCTCAACCACTGTCACACTCCAGGAGATCACGGTCAATGTGGTCCAGCTTTGGGTCCCCTAGCACCTCTGCCAGGCAGGTGCTCAGCTGCAACAGATCCAGACCATCAGCCAGCACAACCCCCGCCCCGGCTGCACTGCCCAGATCCCAGCCCTGTCCCGGGGAGGCTGAACTGATAGCTTTCAGTTATCAGCCGACTGTGGTCACCTGCTGCACTGCAGAGCCCTTGGGTGGAGGCGTCCTGGGGCACAGCGCAGGTGTGGGGACAGTCCCTGGTGCTGTGGGAAGGGGAAGGTCCCTCAGCCAGCCAACATCCTTAGCCCCCAGGAGAGGGGAAGCCATCCTCCACCCCTTCCCAGGGATGCTGGCAGGCAGATGGATGCAGGGGGAGGCCCCATGCCTGGGTGAGGATTTGTGGGCACTCCAAGCCCAGGAGCCCCTCTTTCTCGTCCCATGTCCCTGCCACTGCCCCGCCCAGCATTGGAGCCCGGGGCACCTCACCCAAGGGGTGGCACTTGCCTGTCCCCCTGCTGCTGCAGTCGGGGTCAGATGTGACACGCACTGGATGTTGCACTTGGTGGCAGAGGTGGCGCAGGAGGAGGGATTTGCTCCTCGCCAGCAGCACTCTGCAGTGTAGCCCTGTGCCAGGATCAGTCCCCAGCTGAGACACAATCCCAACTTCCCCCGTCGCAGCCTGCAGCCTCGCAGGAGGCTTCAAATGCTGCTTTCCGAACAGCCTGCCCCCAGCATGTACTGGTGCATGGGGTTATACCTCCCCAGGTGCTGGACTTCGTACTTTGGGACTTTGCAAATGTAAGAAATAACTATTTTTACTGTGAGCATGATCAAGCGTCAGTCCTGGCTGCTCAGAGCTGTGGATTCTCAATCCTTGGAGATATTCAAAACCTGATGGGACATAACATAGGCAACCTGCTCTAGCTGACCCTGCTTGAGTAGGGGGTTTGGTCCCTTCCCAGCCCCAGCTATTCTGTGATTTTGTGTTTCTGTGAATCCTTCCCCAGGCACCTCCAGGCACGCCTGGCTTGTCTATGTGGTTACAGGTACAAACTGCTGCCTATTCATGCCAAAGTCCCCTTGCAACAGAATTGATCCTTAACCCCGTCATTACACACAGAACAGCAAGGCAGGAGGAGGAAGGACCTGGACATGTATTTACAGGGATTTACTGGGAGTCCAAAGGAGTTAAAAGAAGAGAACATCTCTGCGGCTCAGGGAACTCCTACTTTGCCACTGTGGTGGTGTTTGTCGTTGACTGAAAACCACAAGAAGCAGTTCTAGTGCAGCAGTGATCTGACTTGAGCTGGTTTTGGTGCCCAGTAACCTGACACAACACAACACTTCTCCTGTCCTGAGTGACCACCATAAGAGATGGAGCCTAAAGTCATGCACTAAATGAACTCAGTGAACATTTTATGGATATTTATGGACATTTCACAAACATTTTATGGGGAAGGGGTGGCTAATGAGCCTGGATTGCAGTAGGGTGGGACATGAAAATAACATAAATGGTATGGAATAAGGAGTGGAGAATGTACTCATTTTGGCTGGGATAGAGTTAAATTTCTTCACAGTAGGCTATATGAAATGTCTTCACAGTAGGCTGTATTTCTTCACAGTAGGCTGCTAAGTTTTGGATTTGTGCTAAAAATAGTATTGATAACACAGGGATGTTTTAGTTACTGCTGGGCAGTGCTTACACACAGTCAAGGCGTTTTCTGCTTCTCACACTGCCTCGCCAGCGAGTAGGCTGAGGGTGGGTAAGAAGTTGGGAGGGGACACAGCTGGGACAGCTGACCCCAACTGACCAAAGGGATACTCCATACCATGTGACATCATGGACAAAAATGGGAGGCGAAGTTGGCAGGGGGCGCCGCTGCTCGGGGACTGGCTGGGCATCAGTTGGTTGGTGGTGAGCAATTGTTTTCATTTGCATCACTTGTCTTTCTGGGTTTTCTTCTTCTCTCTCTTTGTTATTTTATTCCCTCTTTTCCTTACAATTTTTAAAATTAGTAGTATGAGTATTAGTATTATTAATATTATTTTTTATTTTAATTATTAAACTCTTTTTATCTCAACCCATGAGTTTTCTCACTTTTACTCTTAGGATTCTCTCCCTCATCCCAAATGGGGGGAGGGGCGGAGTGAGTGAGCAGCTGTGTGGTGCTTAGTTGCCAGCTGGGGTTAAACCACAGCAACCTGTTACCTCTTCCTCCTCCTGTTGCCACCTGTTACCTCCTCTTTGTCCTTGTCTTGCCTCCTGTTGCCTCCTCCTCCTGTTGCCTGCTTTCTCCTCCTGTTACCTCCAGTTGCCTCCTCCCCTGCTTCCTCCTTCCCTTCCTCTTCCTGTTGATTTTTGTTGCCTCTTTTTGCCTCTATTTCCTGTTGCCTCCTGGTGCTTCTTTCTCCTCCTCCTGTTGCATCCTGTTGCTGCCTCTTCTTCCTCCTCCTTTGCCTCCTCTTGCCTCCTCCTCCTTTTGCCACCAGCTCCTCCTCCTATTCCTCTTGCCGCATGTTCCCTCCTGTTGCACTATTTTTGCTAACTGTTGCCTCTTCCTCCACCTCCTTTTCCTCCTGTTAGATCCTGTTGCTGCCAGTGGCCATCTTTTAATCCTCTGCCTGTTGTGTCCGTTTGCGTCTTCCTGCTTCCTCTTCCTGTATTTTTACTGTTGCCTCCTGTTACTTCCTGTTGCCTCCTTTTGCCTCCTTCCCTGATTTCTACTTTTCTTTTCTCCTCTTGCCTCCCATGCCCTCCTGTTGCCTATTGCCTGTTGCCTATTGCCTGTTGCCTCCTGTTGCAACACTGTGTATCTCACTCTCGCAGAGCACAGCCATGGTTGAATGCAGTTCCAAGAGACAGTGAGAAGCAGCTACAGCTTTCAGTGCTGGCACCTTTTGTGTGCGCACAATTGCTGGATGTTTGGAATTTTGCAGCTGGGCTCTGCAAGAGTGAGGTACAGAGTGTTGCACCCTTACAAAGCTAGGAAACTGCACAGCCTCAATATTTGTGCAGCAGTGAATGAGGTTCCAAGGGACAGTGTGGACCAGCAACGGCTTTCAGTCCTGGCATCTGGCGTGACTGAGCAATTGCTGGCCTTCCAGTGTCCTGGTTTCTTACAGTATGCACAAGCATTTGGGTCCAATTTTCCTTTTGCTACACCTGTTCCTCCTTTGCCTTGTCCTCTCAAATTTTTTCCTCTTTCTGTCATTAGTGGAGTTCATTCCACTGCTACTGCCAACATATTTACTTCCTCTTTCTTTCCTCTTTCCTTTTCTTTCTTTTCTTTTTCTCACCTGTTCTCATATATATACGCTGCCAGACACACTATTTTTTTGTAGATTTTCTCCCTGCCATCCTGGAGCAAGCTTTACAAAATATTTATGAATGCCCGGGGCTGCCTGTTGAGTGAATACCCTTAGTGCCAATTTGTCATTCAAGTCTTCCTCAGTCATTCCTCCATATCACAATAGTGTTTGCCACAAGTGATTCCAAAATTTGCTCGGGTGTTCATCTGATCTTTGCCTCATCTCGTGAACTCTTTCCCAGTTAATTCTTGTTTGTCGTGCAGCCTTTTATTGGCATGACCATGTTATGGCAAGTTGTTTAACGTGCAGCTTTGTCATTTGCATTGTTATTATCCCAGTTAGGGTCTGGTCTTGGCCATGGTTGTCTGTTTCCATCACGATTTGCTACTGCTCTATCTTCTCCCAATATCCAGTCTCTATCTCCGGACTGAAATATTTGCTGCAACAGCACTTGAACATCCCTCTAACAGGGGTCATGTCCCTCTATTATTGTAGAGAATAGTCAGGCAGTCTTTTCCAGGTATTCTCTTACCCATGGCATCTGTTGTGCCATTGAGTCAAATCTCCTGGAGCCCATGGCTGATAAACACATTGGAGGGAGTGGTTGCTGTCCTGCTGCCACAGGCATTCCTGCAGACGGATTAGCCACCACCGTAACAATCATAGGAGCTTGCAAAGCAGGAGCATGATTTGCAGGCAAGTGCAGGGTAGGAGTCTGAGAAGTAGCAGGAGCAGGCACAGGGTGAAGTGGAGCCAGGGTAGAATTTAGACTTGAGTCTCCTAGCATTTGTTGTGTTAGCAGCTGTCTTTTACCTTAGCAAAATCCCTATCCCCCTGGTTGTTTGGAAGCCCAATTATCCCAGACAAATCAGTAGTCCATTTGCTGCAGTTTCTGATCCTCCAAGCATTGGCACAGGAAAGTCAGCTTGTTCATATCAAATGAACCTTCCAGGGGCCACTGTTCAGAGGCCATCCCCTCCTGAGTTTCAGCAGGCCACTCATCCTGACAGAGAACTATAGCCCAAGGTTTACTGAGTTCTGAAGGATCATCAATTTTCTTCAGTTTTCCAAAATTGCCACCAGTGGCAAACCCCATTTTACCTTACCTATTGAGCCACCCATGACTTATGCTGCCCCTGCTTTCAGTGCCACCCCAGTGAATATAGATCCTGCAAGGACAATCGTGTGAGCTCACCCAGTGCCGACTGTGTCATATGTGGTAGCCATGCTCACCAAGTTGGAAACGTGCAGAGTCCCACCTGGGTCACCAGATTGTTAGCAAAATGGATTTGCTTGTATTTTTCTTCTCTTCTAGTTTGTGCGTGTGTACTGGAAGAAAGGCAGCAGAAGTACATACTGACTAAAACTCCTTTTATTGCTTGCTGGGAGCCCAAGAAGGACCCCATGTTACACTCTTGATTCCTTAGATACAATTTGAAGACTACTCATATATTCATTTTCACAATTTACATAACCTCTTGGCTTTGGCCATGATATCGCTTGTTACCATTCAGTTTTCAGTATCTGCACATGGGAACCCCCCATGCAAGTGTGCTTCATGCATATTTATTAGCTGAATTTGCACTATTTTGTTGCAACTTTGCCACTTTCAGACAGTTTGGTCTGGTTTCTTTTAACAGCAGACCCACTTGTACAGATGAGGTTACTGTTGGTCAAGTTCTACTGTGCATGTCTTCGAAGCCATCTTTACATTGTAGCTTCTTCTCACGTAACGTTAGCCAGAACTAACAGGGAGCATCACGTTATATATAGGAATGGCATCAGGAACCAGCGCCCCCCCCCCCCCCCCCCCCCAGTCCTTTGGTGTAGTTCTACGGGCAAATGCAAAGAATCACCAGGTGTCTGCTAATGTAGGCATCCCATCTCAGTCCCATTTTGGTCACGTTTTCAAGTTCTTGGTGCCATTTCAAGATCAGAAAACTTGTAAAACTGAGGCTGGGATTCTACTGCAGTCCCCCCCTGCTTGAGCATAGGTGCAGATCATTGATGTTCCTGGTGACTTTTTCTCAAGAGCTTCCTTTGGTGACTACCTGGTTCTTATCTGCAGCACGCACATATCGCAGACTCCTTTGTACCTCCAGGCAGATGGACCAACATGGCTACAGCTCCCTGCTCAACACAAGCATTAGCAAATTAGCAAAGAATCATAGAATGGTTTGGATTGCAAACGACCTTTAAAGATCTAGTGCACCCCCCTGCCATGGGCAGGGACATCTTTCACTACATCAGGTTGCTCTAAGTCCCATCCAACCTGACCTTGAACACTTGCAGTGATGGGGCATCCACAACTTCTCTGGGAAACCTGTTCCAGTGTCTCACCATACTCATCATAAAACATTTCTTCTTTATGTCCAAGCTAAACTTTACCTTTTTCAGTTTAAAACGGTTGCCCCTTGTCCTGTCATTGCAGGCCTTGGTAAAAAGTCTCTCTCCATCTTTCTTATAAGCCCCCTTTATATATTGAAAGCCAGCAACAAGGTCTCTCTGGAGCTTTTTTGTCTCAAGGCTGAACAACCCCTACTCTCTCAGCCATTCTTCACAGGAAAGGTGTTCCAGCCCTCTGAAAATTTTTGTGGCCCTCCTCTGAACCTGCTCTAACAGTTCCAAGTCTTTCTTATGCTGGAGACCCCAGAGCTTGATACCATACTCCAGGTGTTGACTCACAAGAGTGGAGTAGAGGGCGAGAATCACTTTGCTTGACCTGCTGGCCAAACTTGTTCCATTCCAGAAAATATAGCCTTGATAAGTAGCCCTCCAGAAGAATCATGTGTTCAATTGCTCCTTGGGGCAAAATTGCAAGCTGAGGCAGTCTAAGCTAGGGGTCTTGGAAACACCTGTAAGACAGCAGTCCTTTGGCCTGGGAAGTGCACCTGTGCCCAGAGTCACTTACAGGAGAAGAGCTGAGAAGCCCGGTGTCCTGGGCACTGGTCGATAGATTTTGGTACCTAATGTCACAACAACTTAAGCTGGACTTTTTTTGCCAGGTCTGAGATGCATGCTGTGTCTCTATCACGCAGATCCCTATGTGTGATCACACAGCATCTTCCTTAGAGAATGGGCCATGGACAGCACTGTTTCTGCCAGCAGCGGCATCCCAGTTTGGCCTGTTTTTCTCTTGTGTGTGAATGTACATGTGAAGGGTGCAGGGTGGGGCGGGGGGGTGGGGGAGTGAGGTGTGCATGTCTATGTGTGTGTGTGCATCTGTAAGAAGTGCATGAGTCTGAGTGTGTGCGTGTGAATGAGGAGTTTATGGGACTGTTTGTGTTTCTGTGTGTGTCAGGGATCCATGGATCTGTGTAGGGAGTGAATAGATCTCTGTGCATGTGTGTGTGAAGGGTGTGTGGCTCTTTATTTCTGCTGTCAGAGATCAAACAATGAGAGCCATTTTGATCCATGTGCCAGCAAGCGTGTGTCACACAGGCATGTGCTGCAGTCCAGGTCACGGCTGCATGCCAGCAGCATCAGGAGCTGCCCTGAAATTGAACAGCATTCAGTGATGGGAACAGTTGCCTGGAAGTGGATTAAAAAACCCAATGAGACTCTTCCTATCTTTTTGGAATAGCTGGAAGGGATTTGTTGCCCTCTCCGGAAGAGCAGCAGAAAATACTTGTATTCTTGTTCCGGAAAAGCTGTCAGCCTGCGCTTGGGAGGTAAACACTGCCTGGAAGGGCTGAACAGCCTTCCTTCCCTGTGGAGTGAGGAGAACTGCAAGGCCAAAGAAATGTTACCTGTGGCTCCCACCCAGTGCTCAGCTTAGAAAAACAAGAGTGTCTCCCTGTGCTCCACCTGGAGGTGAAATGGTTGAGTGGGGACAATCTGTTGCAGTGACCTTGGGCAGGGAGCTGCTGTGAGAGTATCTGTGTGTTGGGATGTGTTGTAGAGGCGAAGAAAAATGAGAGCAGATGAGCACGGCAGATGAGTTTGCTCCTCCAGCTCCTCTAGGGAAGAGAGCTGCCTGCAGCAGAGAAGGGAGGAGAGCAGATGTGAGAGACTGAAAGAGTAAATGTCTCAAACATTGTGGTGAGGCGAGGTGCTATTTGCATGGCGACGGCAGGTCGGTGAGCACGGGGTGGGGGAGAATAAGAGCGGGACATGGAGAGCTCGTCGGAGGATGGACGGTTCTGGGTTCCGACGGACCTTACCATATATGGCCAGAGGTCACACAGGGTTTATCTGAGGAATGGGCTTGCGACCACCCGAGAGACCCCTCGTGGCCACCCCCCGCCCCCAGCACCTGCGCAGAAGATTGAGAACTTTCTAGAACAAGAACCATGTAAGTCCTGAAGGGGCGTACCTGGAGGTGGGGATTAGCTTTTAAAAGACACGCCCTCCAGGGAACCATGCACGTGCCCACCACTGGAGGATTGCCACGTCTGTCATGGTCATTGCAGGATCCTAGGGTGGTGATACTTTTCCTTTCTCTACCCTCCCGTCTTCTCCTTTCCTTTTCTTGCTTCTCTCTTCCTCTACTCTTCCAATATATGTAAGTTTTGGATAAATTGTGACGGGTTGCCTGGAAAATAGCTCCATTGCCAAATCGCCTCTGTTCGTTTGTTGAGCTCACCAGTTTGTTAAGTGTGTCCATTTGTTGAATTTGCCAGTTAATAAAGTTACTGGCCAGCCTGTTCTTCTGAGTCATTGTCGTGACCCTATCGACCACGTGGCTCTGCCGAGCAGAGATCGGCCTTTGTTGGTACACAAACCATCGGGGAATCAAAAAGATTCACCCATCTCGCAACCCACCGAGTGGGACGAGACAGCAGAGTTCTGGCTGCCAGACACTGACTCCTATCCTGGCACTGCCCACATCACCTGGGAACTGCCTCTAGTGGCTTGCTGTCCCAGAAGGCTGTATGGACACTGGCATCACCTGTACTAACTAAGAGAAGAGCAGGCTGTGGATGAGCAAAAGCCCCAGGTGAGGCTTGAACTCTCAACCTCAGCATCCTTTTGGCTTAGTTCTGCTCTGTAGGTACTGCACACTGCTCCACCTGGGCATGCTTGCAAATGTGGACTGGAACCCACCAAAACCCACTTTCTACTGATTATTATTGCTCATCGTTGTTAACTTCTTCCCAAATGATTTCTTCTTGCCTCATTACAGCAAAGAGCAGCCAGTGGTCCTTGGCTTATCCAGTCTACAACTGCTGCCCACTCCTCTTGGATCACCATTGTCATGAGAGCTGCAGCACACAGGTCCTCATCACTGGCATTAAGTTCTGGTCTCACTGGTATACGGTTGAAATGTGTCTCTGGTACGGTTCTCAGCTTTCTCAGCATCTCCAAGCCCACAGTGCCAGACACAGGAAACATTGGTAATGGAGGATTTAATTTGTTAAGGGAAGTTAGAAGTTGCTGCCTCCTCCTGCTCCTTTTGGCCCAGGACTCAGCTGCTGGAGCCCAGCCCTGTGCCTAGGGACCTGGGGTCTCTGCCCAGGCTGAGGGACACGGCTGCCGCTTTCCCGTTTACTGGCTCAACCAGTAACGAAGCTGAGCACATACCCAAGGGACACACACACACACACTCACAGAGGACACTGACACAGCCAGTCACACAGATGGCCACAGACAAGGCGCTGTCTTCAACAGCACCTACATACAGCACCCACATAAAACACAGGCAAAGATGGCCAAGTCCCCTTCCTCCTCTTTGGCTGGTAGAGATAGAATTCCACTAGTAAAAGCACGCCCACAACATTCTCTGCAAAGTGCATTCATCTGCAAAGTGCAAATTTGCAGATCCCTTGAGTACTGGCACAGCCCCTCTGTCCGCCTGGTACCCCTGTCCAGATTCCAGCCCTCTTACTCACCCCGCGGATCCCCTACTCACCAGCTGGTCCAGCTTGATGCCTACTAGCAAACAGACAGCACTCATGCAGTGGTCCTACAGTTACCCCACATTTATGCATCCCTCTGAATAATAGCATAGACCCTTGCTTGCCTGATACCCCGGCCTGGACCTCAGCCCCCCCTACTTGCCAGTTGAACCACCTTGAAGTTTACTGTGAATCCACACGCATGCCCCCATGCACACCAGGTTCTGCCCCATCAGAACTGGGATCGTGGGCTGTGACCTGTGGTCCTGCTCCAGCCACTGGCGCTGCTCAACCTGTCGCCTCACTCATGCTGCCCTCCACCCCAGTAGCTGGTTTTTGGGATGGACGCTGTTCACACCCCAGTGGCTGGTGGCTGAGACCCCACTCACTCCAGTAGCTGACACCACAGGCCAGGAGTGCCCACACCCTGGGTTTGCCTCCAGTAGCAGGCACCAAAGCCACTCATGCCAGTCACCCAGGTAGCTAGCACCTAGTCCTTGCAGCACACATACACATGGGGAATAGAGTAAGATTACGTAGAGGTATCATTAAGAAAAGATTTAATAAGACGATAGAACAGACTGCAGTGATCAGGCACAGGGCTCGCTCAGACAAGCATACTGACTAGCTCTGTTTTGCAAGTGACTGACCCCTTTAACACCCATTTCTGCCTATTCCTCTTTTGTTTCTCCTCAGTTCCCTTCCCCTGCACATTCCCTCATCAGTTTGGGCAGTCCCACCGACCTCCTCCAACACCCAGGACCTTCAGGTTTGCATCCTGCAAAGTCCTATTTTGCCTTCAGTTTCTTAATAGGCCAACAATTAGTGTGAGTGGCAAGGCTTGATTCTTGTCTTTGTCTTCTTTATGTTTACCTATCACGTTTGTGTCTCTCTACATTTTGTTTATGGTTTCCCCTTTTTCCTTAGTATCCCATTTGACAAGGTCCTGAGTCAGATAACCTTACTGGAATAAATGTTCTCAGAGTCCCACATACCATTATCAATTAGTGTGACTGATCAGAATTGATTCTCATCACTGCCTCCTTATCAGTTGTCAGTCAGGTTTGTGTCTCTCTATGTTCTGTTTATGGCTTCCTCCATTTCTTATTGCCCCTTTTTGCATTGGAACGGTGTTTGACCAGACACCCTTAAAGGAGCAGACACTCTTGTTTCACATATCCTTACCGAATGCATCAGTGTCCCACACCCACTGAGTTCATCACAGGACATTTTGAAAAGAGAAGAAGATACCTCCAGAATGCCCATAACATGAAGAAAGAAAGTAATGTTTCTGGCCCACTTGTACAAGATAGCGCTTGTCTGATGAAATTTCCAAAGTGCCAGTATCTGAATTGTTGGTGCCTGCCTCCTCTGAAGTACAGATCATGACTGCAAGCTCCACTTAGGGTTTTGGAAAGGAGGCAGGATTCCCTTGTGCTGATGTTCAAAGGCTTTGGCAGAGGCCAGGCCAAGGCTGAAACAGTCCCTATAAAAATGTAACATAACTTAGTCTGAGAAAAGGATGCGTTTGTTGCTTGGCAGGATGAATAACCTGTGAGGGAGAGGAATATGTGGCTGGCACAGCCCAAGGCCTGGCTGAGTGGATGCTTACCATCCCAGAGTGCACAGGCACAGAGCACAGCTACTGGCACCCAGGGAAGCTGAAAGACACAGCTACTTGCACCAAGGCTCTGGTGAGGTTTGAACTCACAACCTCTGGTTATGAGACCAGTGCTCTAACCACTGAGATACAGGGCCCACCGCAGGGTGATTTCCTGAGACAAGTACAATTCTTGTCCATTCCTTTCCTTTTTGATCTACCTGGAGCTTCCACTGAGCCTGCAGAGGAAGATACCTCCCTTCTCTGTTACTCTAGGAAGACAGTGGGAGAACAGAGTTCCCAGAACAAGAGCACTACAGCAGTGGGTCCTGTGCACAGGGAATGCAGACACGATTCCCTCCATCACTGCAGGAAACACTGACTTCCAAGGCATCCTAAGCTGAAACCAGACATCTGGTGCAGAGACGGAAGGGCCCAGTGGCTGGAAGGGATGGGACCATCTGAGGGTGGCCTGACAGCAGGGAGGCTCCAGGTTACAGCCCCAGACAGTGTCACTATGTGCCCTGCCACACTCACCAGGGAATGTGCTCTAGATCACTTTCTTTTGTCTCTTCTCCCCAGGCCTCGGGCATTTTCAGCCCAATAAACAAACCTTTCTAGCTCTTCCATGAGTAGGAGGTTCTTTCCCTCTTCCCAGAAGGTTGGGCTGTCAGTAATACAGCAACAATCCTGACACTGGGAATGGCACCCCAGGAAGTGGCAGCACTGAATTTCCCTGTCATCTCTGTGTGCCTGCCCAGGTCTATCTCCTTCCTCTGGTGCTCTGACCACTTCCTGGTCCTGATGTCTTGGAGCAAGATTCTCCTCAGGGTCGGAAACTTCCCTGAAAATCATCATAGCCATCCACTGAGTCACAACTCAGCAAGCTGGAAGCTGGAAAAGCTGACTGGCTGATAGGGGTTGAGAAAAAGATATGCAGTCATCCCCCATTGTAAAAAAAGTACATATACATTCCTCTTTAAATCTGTACAGTTAATTATATGATGAGCTTCATTTCTGCTGCTTTGTTTTCCCCCATTTCTATCTGACCCATGGCACCCAGGCAGCAGGGGTGAACTAAGCCTTTCATCACCCACAAGGGATATCTCAGAAATGAAAATAGAAAAGTGGGCAGAGAAAACGAAAGCTATAAGAAGCTGGGGAAAATGGATAGAAAAGATATGCCTTATGAGGAAAATATTACAAGCACACTTTTGGAGGGGTAACTTGAAAGACTGGATTTGTAGTTAGGTGTACTGGAGACAGAATTGTGGAAGAACTGAATCTTACTTTTAGGAGCTCAGTGTAGACAGCAGGCAGGAAGACCATGGAGGAGATTTAGAAATCATATTTGCTTTGTAGGTTTCCAGGTGTTCTGAGGGGTTTTTTAGTTCAAAAGCTGGGAGTACAGTTTTAACACAACTGTTTCCCAGGTTGAAATCCTACTGTAAGCAGAGGGACTGCCATGACTTATTGGCAGTGGATGAGGACAGTGCATAAATCTCATCTTTGGGAGGACGGAAATGGTAAAGTACTGAATTAGCACTTCCATGGAAGACTAATAGTTTATCAAATTTCTCTGAAGAAAAC
This sequence comes from Ciconia boyciana, assembly GCF_034638445.1. NCBI lineage: Eukaryota > Metazoa > Chordata > Aves > Ciconiiformes > Ciconiidae > Ciconia > Ciconia boyciana. The sequence continues at coordinate 25,039,367 of NC_132941.1, forward strand.
AGACAACAGAAAAATGAAGTGAGCAGGAAGAAACTGTAGGGTATTCACACTAACTTCAGAAGCTGTGTTACAAAGTGCGGGATTGTTTCATTATGGTGTTATGTCCACTGCATTTGCCTCAGCTTTCCTACCTTCCTATCTGCTGCTCGGCTCCCTGTCACAGATGAGAAACAACTTAGATTGTGAATGCCAATGGGCAGCAGATAAGTGTGTATGTATATATGTGTGTTTGTGAGTGTGAGTAATAGCGTTCTAAACTGAGCTTTTGAACTCTCAAGTTCAAACCTGCTAGCTGCTAGTTACAGCTGGTACCAGTTAGTTGTAAACTGTGATAACATGTGAACTAAACTGAAGTGACACATACTGAATCTTCCAACTAATGAACAGAGATGTTGAAACCACTGATTAGTAGACTGATTGTGCATTGAGCTTTGCATAAAAACTATTTAGATGGACACAAATGGGCTTAGTGAAAGAAAGAAGACCCCAGAAAAGGACATGTATGAATCAAATGCCTGGGGTGCACAGGGATCCCACTGGTAACACTGAAGACTGATAACTGCAAGCAGCTGCATGGCACAAAACTGTCATGACTATCTGCTGACCTTCCCGGTCCAGCAGCAATCCCCGTGATGGGAAGAGATGTTGAAAGCCAAGTGAATGGCTCTGAGGTTGTTGGGGAATGAGAAGAATGTGAATTAATCAAGTAGTAAAAACTCTCTTCTCATTCATTCTTAAACAAACCCTGGCATCCAAATCCTTTGCTCATTGTTTACTCTGCCTTGCCCATGACACTCAACATCCACAACTTAAACACCGGTGGTTGGCCTTGAGATGTAGCAGCCTCCTCCCACAGACCCAAAAGTTAGTATCTTCTATTAAAATGCTGAAGGCACCTGGCTCCCTTATTCAACTTCAGCAAGACCAGTGAAGTCAACTGCTATCGCTGCGGTGAGTCAGGGCACCTTGCATGGGAATGCACAATTGAAGCTACAGCCTAATTATTTTCCTTTGTTGCCCCTCCTTTTTCTGATGGATGGTTGTATTATTTTAAGTTAAGCCTTGTGTCTCATCACCATGCAGATATTTTGTATGCCAGGGGTATTTCCAGGGGCCTAGGTATGTGTGTATTTTGATGCTATTAATGGCATTTGAAACCTTGTCATCTGTGGCATCAGTCATTGCAGCCATTACAGTCTGGTTCTTGAGTGACAGAATCCACTTCCTAGTTATGTTCTCAAAGGCACAGACAAATTCCCTTGTGCTCTTTTAACTAGGCTGTGAAAGACTGACTCCAGCAATCCCTGTAGAGCTAGCACCTGCCCATGTGATGTTGAACTCAGCACTCTTCCCTCTTGCCAATCTCATTCTCTGCTTGTGGACATAAAACCCACTGCTTTTCAGGGATCAGAAATATTTGTCAAGCAAAAGATCCATTTCTCTTGAAGAATTTGAAAAACATTAGTATTTTCTTTTATTGAATTATAGCCATCAGTAAGTTTAATATTAATAGGAAGTAACTTTTTGTTTCTATGTTCAAAAGTAGGGGACAAACAGCTCCAGGAAAGGATATGTTTCATTTTCTATTGTACCTTCAGACCGTCCTTTTACTTGCATTAGAATAGCATGAATAATTCAGAAATGTTAGCAGAAGATAATTAAATAAAGGAAGCAGAAGTTTCAATCCAAATAAGTTTCTGTGATTTGCTTCCTCCCAGGGATGGTTGCATTTTCAAGGTCTTGGAGGTTCTCTGTTGCTGAAAACATGATCCAAGGTGTATAGACTTGCCTACATAGGTTTCAAGCTATGCTTTAAATCCATTCATCTTTTCTGGGGAAAGGAATTAGGCTGGATGCACATTTTCTTACCGTATTGATAACATTTCCATACTGGTCATGATACACACACACAGTAACTTAAATGAAGGTGGAGATCTCATAGAAAGTTGGCATACACTGCACAGTTAAAAAGAGAACAATACCACATGCATCAGCAAGGGATAGAAAGGAACACAAAAAATAATCTGCTGTAGTCTTGAGGGATATGGGAAGCTGTAAGGAAGCATATGTTGTGACCAGTAGACCTAAAATAATTTTTTTTCATTTGTAGGGTTTAAGAACTCAATTTTTGTAGACAGGAATTAAGATCTAGGGAAGGCTAAAAAATACAAAAGAGGGAGAAACTGAGAGGGAAGCAAAGCCAAGAACTTAAATAAGGAAATATTTAAAACAGAGGACAAAGGGATAGAGGGTGATGAGATGGTAACTGTGACTTCACCACATCACAACTTGGTATCAGGAGGGGACTGATGATGGAAAGGAAAACAAACACCAGGAAAAGGGCTTCTTCTCATTTAGCTTGCTTCTGCACAGACAGCTTCTTCACTTTGCTGTACCCCACCTGAGCAAATATTTTGTCCTTTGGTTTCTACTGGAATTTTTTGGAAGCTGTGAAAGCCACGACAGTATAGTACTTTCTGAGGCCTGTGAAAGATAAAGTCAGACACAGAGAGGTGGGAATGCTCAAGATCCCATTCAATTCCTGATGACAACACTACAAGACTAATAAAATTCTGCTGCTCTCCAAGCATCCTAACACAACGCTAGAATCAGATTTTTTTTTAAACTGCTCCTGGAGCCTTCACCCATGTAAATTACATTGTCTGTCAGAAATAAACCATGTTGACTGACAGCATAATCCTCGCAGAGCATAACCGTATGGAAGCATGAAGGATTAAATCCATTTAGTTTTAAGCTTTTAGTGAAGTTTGTGATCCTGTCAGCCCAGACTCCTTTGTAGTTTCTGTATAGCACTTACAGTCCCTCTCAGGGGTAATTAAACCCACATAGAAACAGTATTTCCATCTGAAGATGTCTCTCTGCCCTATGAACTGTGGCAAGATTCTAAGATTATAATCCTGAGATGCCTGTTTTAGGAAAAGGCCTGGTACAATTCATGTCTTCAGATTCAGTCCTAACAAAAATTCATTTTACCCCATGTAGCCACTCCACTCCAGAGTTAGAATCATAGAATCACAGAGTGGTTTGGGTTGGAAGGGACCTTTACAGATTATTTAGTCCACCCCTCCCCATGGGCAGGGACATCTTTCACTAGATCAAGTTGCTCAAAGCCCCATCCAACCTGACCTTGAAGACTTCCAATGATGGGGGATCCACAACTTCTCTGGGAAACCTATTCCAGTGTCTCACCACACTCATCATAAAACATTTCTTCCTTATTCCAATCTAAAGCTACCCTTTTCAGTTTAAAACCATTGCACCTTGTCTTGTCACTGCAGGGCCTAGTAAAAAGTCACTCTCTGTCTTTCTTATAAGCCCCTTTTAAGTATTGAAAGGCTGCAAGAAGGTATCCCCAGAGCCTTCTCTTCTTCCAGGCTGAACAACACCAACTCTCTCAGCCTATCCTCACGGGACAGATGATCCAGCCCTCCGATCATTTTCGTGGCCCTTCTGTGGACCTGCTCTAACAGGTCCATGTCTTTCTTATGCTGGGGACCCCAGAGCTGGATGCAGAACTCCAGGTTGGGTCTCATGAGAGCAGAGTAGAGGGGGAAAATCACCTCCCTTGACCTGCTGACCACGCTTCTTTTGATGCAGCCCAGCATATGATTGTCTTCTGGGCTGCAAGCACACATTGCTGCGTCATGTCCTGTTTTTCACCCACCAGTATCCCGCAGTCCTTCTCTGCAGTTACACTCTCAATCAATTCATCTCCCACTCTGTACTGATAGCAGGGATTGCCATGACCCAGGTGCAGGAGTTTGCACTTGGCCTTGTTTAACTTCATGAGGTTCACATGGGCCCACTTCTCAAGCCTGTCGAGGTCTCTCTGGATGGTATGCCTTCCCTCAAGTGTATCAACAACAGCATTCAGCCTGGTGTCATCTACAAACTTGCTGAGGGTGCACTCAGTCACACTATCTATACTGTTGATGAAGATACAAAATAGTATTGGTCCCAGTAAGGACCCCTGAGAGACACCACTCATTACTGGTTTCCACTTGGACATTGAGCCATTGATTGGAAGTCTTATCCATCTAATAGTCCAGCCATCAAACTTCTATCTCTCCAATTTAGAGGTAAGGATGTTGTGGGGGACAGTATCAAAGGCCTTACAGAAGTCCATGTAGATGACATCAGCAGCTCTTCCCTTTTCCACTGATGCTGTCACTCCATTGTAGAAGGCCACTAGATTAGTCAAGCATGATTTGCCCTTGAAGCCATGTTGGCTGTCTGTAGTCACCTCTCTGTCTTCCATATGCTTCAACATAACTTCCAGGAGGATATGTTTCCTGATCTTACCGAAGTGAGGCTGACTCGTCAGTAGTTCCCAGGATCCTCCTTATTACCATTTAAAAAATGGGTGCAATATTCCCTTTTCTCCAGTCTCTTGGAACTTTGCTTGACTGCCATGGCTTTTCAAACATGATGGAGAGTGGCTTAGCAACTGCATCTGCTAGTTCCCTCAGGACTGTGGGATGCATCTCATAGGGTCCCGTGCACTTGTGTGCGTTCAAGTTGCTCAGATGGTCTCGAACCGGATTTTCTCTTATGACAGGAAGGACTTCATTCCCCAATTCCCCACCTGAAGGTTCAGGGGCTTGAGAGATGTGGAAAGAGTGATTGCCAGTGAAAACTGAGGCCAAAAATATTGTTGACTACTTCAGCCTTCTCCATGTCTGTTGTCACTGGTTCTCCTGTCTTATTTACTGGGGGGATACGTTTTCTTTATCTGCCTTTTCTGTGCAACATACCTGTAGAAGCCCTTCGTACCATCCTTTGCATCCCTTGCCAAATTCAAATCTAACTGTGCCTTAGCTTTCCTGATCCCATCCATACACATCCAGGCAGTATCCCTATATTCTCCCAGGATACACAACCCTGGTTCCACTGCCTGTGCTTTTTCTTCTTACAAGAAGAAGTAGATGAGGCCCCCTCCGAGATAACTGCAAAAAGGCTCATATTTACAGGTCCTAGTCCTCCTGGGGACCTGAACCACCTTGGTGTTTGCTGAAGGGACAGTACAGCAAGTCATAAGCAATCCAGAAGATATCTTGGGTGCATTGATTGCAACTTTCTAGCACAGGTGGCTGAAGAGTCATAGAGGAGAGATGCTGTGCTGGACCCAATTATTATAAACAAGGAAGAAATGGCTGGGGACGTGAAGGTTGGAAGCAGCCTTGGCTGCAAGTGACCATGAGATGGTGAAGTTCAGGATCATAAGAGCAGAGAGTAGGGCACAAAAAGCAGGATCATAACCCTAAGCTTCAGTAGAGCAAACTTCAGCCTCTTTATGGATCTGCTTGAAAGAATCTGACAGAATGTGGTCATGGAGAACCCTAAGCCTAAGCCCTCAAAAGCAGATTCCAAGGGAACACTGGTAAGTAGCTCCCTGAGTAGCTTAAAATTTGCTCTCTTGAAATCCAGTGTAGTAGAATCATCAAACCATAGAATGGTCTGGGTTGGAAGGGATATTAAAGACCATCTAGTTCCAGTCCTGCCCCTGCCATGTGCAGGGACACCTTCCACCAGACCAGGTTGCTCAAAGCCCCATCCAACCTGGCCTTGAACACTTCCAGGGATGGGGCATCCACAACTTACCTGGGCAACCTGTTCCAGTGCCTCACCACTCTCATAGTGAAGAATTTCTTCCTTATATCTAATCTAAATCTACCCCCTTTCAGTTTAAAGCCATTACCCTTTGTCCTATGTAGTAACATGCCCTTGTAAAAGTCCCTCTCTAGCTTTCTTGCAGGCCCTCTTCAGGTACTGGAAGTCTGCTATAAGGTCTCCCCCAAACCTTCTCTTCTCCAGGCTGAGCAACCCCAACTCTCTCAGCCTGTCTTCATAGGAGAGGTGCTCCAGCCCTCTGATCATCTTCGTGGCCCTCCTCTAGACCTGCTCCAACAGGACCATGTCCTTCTTATGGTGGGGACCCCAGAGCTGAACACAATACTCCAGGTGGGGTCTCATGAGAGCGGAGTAGAAGGGGAGAATCACCTCCCTTGACCTGCTGGCCCTGCTTCTTTTGATGCAGCCCAGGATACGGTTGGCTTTCTGGGCTGCAAGTGCACATTGCTGGGTCATGTTGAGCTTCTCATCAACGAACAACCCCAAGTCCTTCTCCTTAGGGCTGCACTCAATCCATTCTCCTCCCAGCCTGTATTTGTGCTTGGGATTGCCCTGACCCATTTGCAGGACCTTGCACTTGGCCTTGTTGAACTTTATGAGTTTCATACGGGCCTACCTCTCAAGCCTGTTAAGTCCCTCTGGATGGCATCCTGTCCCTCCAGCGTGTTGACCGCACCACACAGCTTGGTAAACTTCGGCAAACTTGCTGAGGGTGCACTCAATCCGACTGTCCATGCCCCCGACAAAGATGTTAAACACCGCTCATCCCAATACCGACCCCTGAGGAACGCCATCCGTCACTGATCTCCGCTTGGACATTGAGCCGTTGACCACAACTCTTTGAGTGCAACCATCCAGCCAATTCCTTATCCACCGAGTGGTCCACCCATCAAATCCTTGCCTCTCCATTTTAGAGACAAGGATGTTGTGTAGGACAGTGTCAAATGCTGTGCACAAGTTCAGGTAGTAACTCTGCTGTCCTTTTTTCTCATTACACTGACAATTTCAAACTCAACCATTTTATGATCACTGTGGTCAGACAGCCACCTACCATCACATCTTCCATGAGTCCTTCTCTGTTCACAAATAACAAGCCTAGGAGGGCATCTTTCCTAATTGGCTCACTGGGTACTTGTGACAAGAAATTACCTTCAACAAACTTCAGGAATTTCCCAGACCTGCTCGTCACAGCAGTATGGTATTCCCAGTTGATATCTGGGAAGCTGAAATCTCCCATAAGGACAAGGGCTACCTATCCAAAGATTTCTCCTAATTGCCTATAGAATAAATAATCAGTGCTAACATCCTGGCCAGGCAATCATTAGTAGACACCCACTACAACATATCCTTTGTCTTTTGTCCCCCTATTCCTCACACAGAGGCCTTCAACCACATCATTGCTAACTGTAAGGGTTGTACAGTCAAACCTCTCCCTTACATACAGTGCAAGCCCTCCACCTTGCCTGCTCTGCCTATCCCTCCTTGTGGGATAATTGCTGGAGGTGACTTGGAAATTAAACTTATATTGACACTTTTAGGTAAGGTACAGCATTGAAGAAGATTCCCGGGTGGAATGTGGCTGACATGCAAGGCCATTCCATGGAAGTTCCCTAGGCCTGTAACCTTAGACGTCGGTGACGCCAGGGGAGCTTGGTGTACTGACTCTAAGAAGGTACTGTTCGGAGGGTGGAGCGGTGTGGAGATGCCGCGGCCAGGCTCTGCAATTAAATGGGAACTCAAAGGTATTGTGTGTGACCAGTAAGCTGCACATTTGCTATCCTGGGCCAACAGTCTGTCATGTTTCTGACAAAATGCTGTCCTTTGATGAACTTTGCTCATTATAACATCATTATAATACCAAAACACACCTCCATCCCAAAAGCTACCCGCCTCCAAGGTGCGACCGCCCCTCACTGAGCTTGCGCTTTGAATTTTTCCTAGCCTATACCTTTAAAAGCGAAGCGAGAAAACTTTACACCAATCCTAAACAAAGATGTATGACTAGAGTCACTCAAGCTCCACCCGAAAGGTGAAAGATAGTATAAAATGGCTTAAGAGAAAGCGAATGTTAGGAAAGACACCATCACGTACCACTCTGACCTCTGGGATCAGTCGACGGGCTGAGCCTCTCTTCCCCTGCATCGGGACGCCTTTGGGTAAGAGTCGAACACTTGGTTATTCCAAGTGCCTCCCTGGGAAACTTAGAAATCTCTCTAGGGTTGTTTTATCATCTTTAACGCGTTTATAGCTGGCAGTGTCACTCATACTCTTGGTATTTGCACGTGCTTTGTAGACAGTAAATTTATCACCGGTAATCCAAAGAATCTGTGTATCTGTTGCTCTAATAAACTGCACTCTTTATGAATGTGGCCGTGATAGTTCATGCAACACGACTAGACCGGGGGATGCAGCACGTTTAAATTAACGCTGTCGCCTTTACTCTGATGAATGGCTGCATATACAGTCCTTAGAAAATAACCGTTGACCAAGTCTGAGACTAGGACTGGACTTAGCCGCCCCTAGACTCCTCTCTGAGAAGGAGTTTAGAAAGCAAGGGCGTCCTGTCTGAACCTCGTGACTCAACGGGAGGGTTCCCCCCCCTCAGCCACTCCTCAGACTCCTACACGACAGTAACTCTTAATGCAACACTCCTGAACAGCCTATAGCCCTCCATCCCAGCACTCTAGTCATGGGACTCATTCTACCAAGTCTCACTAATACCAATAACATCATAGCTCTGGGAACAGACCAATGCTTCCCATTTGTCCTGGTTGTTTCTTATACTGTGTGCATTGGTGTACAAACATTTCAGATGTGCTCCTAAACCCTTAGTGTCTGTGGAGCTGTGCCACCCTCAGGCGGTGCCATGCCAACCCTTGGCTTACCTTCAGCTCTCCTGATGGTATCCCCCCACCCCCCGCATCGATTCTGGTTTAAAGCCCTCTCAATCAGTCCTGCCAGCTTACGAGCAAAGAAGAGTTTCTTCCTTTGGAAGTGGAAGTGGATCCCATCAGATCTTAGCACACCTTGTGTCTAGAAGACTCTTCTGTCGTTATGAAAACCAAAGTTCTGGTGGAGGCACCAGTCTTGGAGCCATGTATTGATGTCTCAGGTGCGCCTGTTTCATCCAATGTCTCTCCCCATTACTGGGAGGATTGAGGAAAACACTACCTGTGCTCCTGAATGCTTTAGCATTAGTCCCAGGGCTCTGAAATCTCTTTTGATTGACCTTGTGAAGGGAATGCGACACAGACTCCGATGTTGGTGGCAAATCGAAGACACTTTATTGAACTATTACATGGCTTATATACTTTCTAATTGTTTGTACATGCGCTACTGAAAGAACTCTTATTGGTTTACATGTCTTGTCCACGCGTCCTTCATGCGTTCCTTCAACTAATACAATTGGCTATCTTTTTGCAACTTTGCAGCTTCTTTCTTCACAACAATAAATCACGTGCTCACCTTATCTCTCTCCAATGCTCCTGACACACAGCCTCCCTTTCTCAGGCCTAGTCCAGGCCCTCAGTATTTCAATCTTGTTAACCCTTTCACTCCTGCTATGCCTAATTCCTCTTCAATTCCCCCTTTTTTATTTTTCAACAACATATATTTTTTATACCATTTTCTGCAGCATTCCCTGGATACGTGACAATAAACAGGGTAAAAGCAGCAAGATACATAAAAATATACCAATAACCAATAACCCAGTTTTTAATAATGATTTAAATCACCCACTTATCTCAATCCGCAAAGCAGGTGCTAACATTACTGGTGGTAGAATTAATTACATTTATCTGCAGTTAGCACTCCACTTGCTTCTTTTTGTATTAACCCTACCTTATCTATAGACAATCCTACAAGACATGTATGGAATGGTTGTTCCCTAAATACACAAAAAGCAGTTTGATTCAGTGTTCGCACTAAAGACACTCATTCTATCAAAAGCAAAAGATCATTATTGGTTGCTCTTTAACTTTTATCACGCAGCATTTCATTGATTTATAGTTATCTTGTTGTTCCTTCTTTTGCATTCTTTTGTTCTCTCTTTTTTCTTTTTCTTTTTTTTTTTTTTTCTTTTTTCCCCTTCTTCTCTCAGGTATTAGCAAGGTAAGGCATCCTAGGGTACAAAGCCCTCCAAATATATGAGAAGGGATACCTTAGCATGTTCTATCACCATAAATAAATAAATAAAAATTTCCTGCCCTGTCCTGTTAGCGAGCATTACTCATATGTTGTTTTGGGGTTGGACAGAGACTCATGGCTCACTGAGTCCGATGATGATGCTGAGGAGGATGATGCTTCTAACCAAGGTCGAACTCCCCGTGCTGGTACCCATCAGGGCCCATGACCTGTGGAGACACAAGCGTATCCTCGACCCCAGGTTATTAATTGATACGGTCCCTCCCAGCGCCCTATATTTAGATTTTTCATCATTACCATTGCTTTCTCCCGTGATATTGGTGTTAATCCTGACTCCATTGCCTTATAATGCTTAACTATAGGTGGAATATCTTCATGTCGAAAAGGTAACGATAGATGGTTCATTACATACAGAGCTTTCCCCAATCTGTTTTGCGGCGATTCCTGAGCTTCCCCTTTTTTTGTTTTTGTAATAGAGTTTTCAAGGTGTGGTGTGTGCGCTCTATAATAGCTTGTCCTGTGGGGGAATGGGGTATGCCTGTCTTATGATTAATGCCCCATGTATGGAAAAACCTACGCGTCATGTGACTAACGTATGCAGGGCCATTGTCTGTTTTTATCTCCCTCGGAATACCGAGTGCTGTGAAAGCAGCACAGAAGTGTCCTTGGACGTGTCAACTGTTTTCACCTGTCATTGCAGTAGCCCATACCACATGAGAGTAGGTATCGATGGATACATGAACATATTTATGTTGACCAAATTCAGGTATATGTGTCACATCAGTCTGCCAGAGTTGAAGAGAAGAAAAACCTCTAGGGTTTGTCATAAAAGATGGTCCAGATGGTGGTTGTTGACAGTCTGGGCACGTTTGAACTATGAGTTTTGCATCTCCCACAGATATCGCAAATTGCTTTGCTAAAACTTTGGCAGATTGATGGAAAAATTGGTGTGACAACTGAACTTGGGTAAGTGTGTGTGGTACAAGAGTGTGTAATGCCATATTTGTTAGGTAGTCAGCTCGTGCATTTCCTTCTGTCAAAAACCCTGGTAAGTTTGTGTGGCTTCTAATGTGAATCACAGAAGAGGGATGTCTTCTCTGCTCTATTAAAAATAATAATTCCTTAAATTTCAAAAACAGAGCTTCTTTTGGTATATGTTTTAACTGCGCTCTTTCAACGCGCTGGACTACTCCTACAGCATACTGTGAGTCGGATACAATATTTAAAGGAGTCAAAGGCCATTTTTTAAAAGCCATAGTAATGGCGTGTAACTCAACTAACTGAGGTGAACCCTCAATTCGTTCTATTTGATGTTGCCATTGATCTTTTTCTTTCCATGTAATTACTGCTTTTCCTGTCTTCCCTGACCCATCAGTAAATACCATGGTGCCCGTAACGGGTTGCCATTGATATAGTGGTCTATTTTCGATTTTTACATTATTATAAAAGGTAAACATTTTATGAGGGGGGTGATGAGCATCCATTTGCCCATCAAACCCTGCTAAAGCCATTTGAAGTTCCAGGCTATTTTCCAAACACCAATTTAGGTAATTTTTTACAACCGGAAGGATAATAAGTCCAGGTTCTTCCCCAGTCATTTTGACAATTTGTTCTCTGCCTCTTTTGATTAGGGCAGCAAACAGCTCAATGCGAGTAACAAGAGTCTTTGTAGGTTGATACGGCAAAAACACCCATTCTAACACTATAAGGGGGTCTCTTTCCTGGGTCTCCCATTGTCCAATAATTGCTAAAGGTTGTTGTTCTTGATTACAAATGTATAACTGCACGGGTAGATTTTCAACTCGTCGGTGACATTGCTGTAGGGAGAGTCTTTCATTCACTGTTCTCAGTGCATCTTTCGCTGCTGTGGTCCATTGTCATGGAGCATTAAGATCAGTGTCCCCTTTTAATAATTCAAACAATGGTGCTAATGTTTCATTGTCTATACCACATTGCGTTCTGATCCAATTTATATTGCCCAATAGTTTTTGTATGTCATTCAATGTGTTGATGTCTGTAGAGATGGCTACATTCTGAGGTTGAATGGTTTGTTGTAATATTTTCCACCCAAGATATTTCCAGGGTGCCTCCATTTGGATCTTTTCGGGCACAATCTGGAGGCCTCAGTTTTGCAACGCGCTCCTCAAAACAGATAACGCCTCTTGCACTTGGTTGTTTGTAGGGCTAGCAAGCAAAATATCATCCATATAGTGATAAATATACATTCCTGGAAATCTGAGTCGCACAGGGTGTATGGCTTCAGCCACATATGCCTGACAGATTGTTGGAGAATTTTTCATACCTTGAGGTAGGACAGTCCAATGATACCTATCCATTGGTTCGCCTCGATTTACCTTAGGCACTGAAAATGCAAAACGAGGTGCATCTGCAGGGTGCAAAGGGATTGTAAAAAAGCAGTCTTTCAAGTCTATAACTACTATGTCCCAATTTCGGGGTATCATGGTCGGTGAAGGTAATCCAGGCTGGAGTGACCCCATTTCTTCCATTACTTCATTTATTTGTCTCAAATCATGCAACAGTCGCCATTTCCCGCTTTTCTTTTTGATAACAAATACTGGAGAATTCCAGGGACTGGTTGTAGGTATAATGTGTCCCTGTTGGAGTTGCTCTGCAAGTAATTCTTGAAGTGCTGTGACCTTTTCTCTGGGGAGCGGCCATTGATCTATCCAAACGGGAGTCTCCTTTTTCCAGGTTAGTTTCATTGTCGGTCGCTCATCAATGGCCGCTACCGAAAATTTTCGGGGCAATTCAGGGTAAAACCGCCTTGTGCCATCACATCTCTCCCCAATAGACTCATGGGTATATTAGTTACGTATGGGCATACAGTGAATGTGGATCCTTCTTGAGTTTTAATGCTAAGCGAATTAATACTTTGAAAGGTATGTGAAGTGCCACCAACACCAACTAATCCTTCTGTGGGCGTGGCCAGTGGCCAACTGCGTGGCCAATCTTTCAAGGCTAGCATGGTAACATCTGCCCCTGTGTCTATAAGAACCAGCAGTTGAATAGAAGCAGGGCTTGTGTGGGGATTATACAGTGTCACAGTAAGCATAGGCCTAATGATGGCAATCTGCGTGGCCCAAAAAATTGCAGGAGGACCGGCTGATCCAAATCCTGCGTCACATCGTTCACAGTTCTCAGCCTGTGGAACTATAGCCTTAAATAGGATGAGCTGGGCAATTCTAGTTTTTCTGGGTATAAACACTGGAGGAGAGGGGGTCCAGACCATGGCTTGAATCTGTCCTTTAAAATCTGCATCAATAACTCCTGGCAAAACAAACAGTCCCGACAAGGTGGTACTAGATCTGCCCAACAAAAGTGCGCTATACCTTTGCCCTAAAGGCCCCTTTACATTCAGTGGAATCTTTTGAACATGGGGTCCCCAAAGGGTAAAATCCGTTACTGTGGCGACATCCAGTCCGGCGCTTCCTCTGGTCTTGGCGGAGAGGGTATCCATGGTGACGATGTCTGTGGCATTGTTGTCGCTGCAGCCGGTGTGGAACTTCCAGCCACCATTGCCTTTGGACGGAAGTCCGGCATGGACCGCCCTTCCGGTCCGAGGGGCGGCGGAACTTGTGTCATCACGCATCTCCGCCCCGCGCTCCGCTTCCCGTTTCCCTGCCACGTTGGCAGAGGCTGTCCTTCCGCATTGTATTGTGAACGACACTGGCTGGCCCAGTGCCAAGCCTTTTCGCATCGTGGACATAAGGTAGGAGGATTAGGATCAGTGCTCCGTCCGAAAGCTGAGTCTTGCTGTGGGCAGTTAGCAGCTAGATGCCCTACGGCATGGCACCAATAACATCGCCTATCTGCAACAGCACTCCGCCCGGTATGAAGGGCAGCAGCAAACGCTCTGGCCAGCGCAGCAGTGTGATGTTCAATAGAGCCAACTCGATTGCATGCTTCAATCATCTGTACTAACGTAGCGTTAACAGGCAATGCGTGCAATACCCTTTTACAGTCCGTATTTGCGTTTTCCACTGCCAGTTTCAGCATTAGGGCTTCTTTCTCCTCATGATTCTCAATTTGTTTATCTAGCGCATCCCTCAGTCTATCAATGAATTGCATATACGGTTCTTGGAGCCCCTGTCATATACCAGTAAACGATTGTTCTGACTTTCCAACTTCGGGCAATCACAGCATAGCCTGGAAAGCTAATGCCACAGACTGTCAGAGAATATTCGGATCCAATCTAGCTTGCAATTGAGGATCCAGCAAAGGGTCAGTGCCCATCAACTGGGGAATTCCCGCTCTGGCAAGGGGATCGCTGTGTTGCCGGCCAAGATTATTCAGGGCTGCCACCTCACAGGTTTCTTTCCATTTTTGCTCCCAAAACAATCGCTGAGCTGGCGTTAAAATCATTGCGGTCACTTGCCGCGAGTCATACGGTGTTAGCAAATATCCTGTCATAACATTCTCTAATAATGAGTGAATGGCGTGTTTAAGCCATACACAGTGACAGTCTTTCTCAATTCCTTAATTAGTTCCCACTGAAAGGGAGCCCACTCATTCGGCCCATTGTCTTGTACGCGCACCGGAAACGCAAACCGCGCAGCTTCCCCATCCTTCAGTGCCTCCCTACAGAGTCGCTCCCTCCGATCTCGGGGGTTGAAAGCCTGTTCTGCTATTGACGTGGATTGTGCTTCTGATGCATGCATCGGACTCGCGGGGGGAGGCGGGTTCAATGGGGGAAGGGTGGGGGGTGGCGAGTCCTCCAAGTCTATAGGAACATCTTTTTCCTGGGGCTTGCTCATGATCAGTTCACTATCCCCTGCTTGCGCCGCCTGAGCGACTGCATTCTGCACTCTCTTTTCTGCTTGCCATGATCGCAGGGTCTCAGTTACTAAATGCCATGTGGTCATAACTTTAGCGGCAGTGGTGTCCCCTCTGGACGCTGCCTCCCAAATCTTCTCCCCCACCTGTTCCCATGTTTTCACATCAAACACTGCAGATACTGTAGAAGGAGCTCCTTGTTTTTTCAAAAACTTCAGTAATAACTTTATCTTATGGGAATCATACTTCACACCTCTTCTTAACAGGAGCTTCATTAAGAACTTTACTATGGCCTCTTCCTCGGCTGATATATTAGCTCCCATGATCACGGCCAAGCTGCTCACCTGTTTCTTAAGGTGATGTCCCAGGATTAAAGCCGCAGTCCTGCCGCCGGCTTGATTCGTTCAGCTGGGGTTCCCTCCGGACACAACTTGCAGCGCTGCTACCTCCGAATGTTGGGGTCACCATTTGAAAGGAATGTGACACGGACTCTGATGTTGGTGGCAAATCGAAGACACTTTATTGAACTATTACATGGCTTATATACTTTCTAATTGTTTGTACATGCGCTACTGAAAGAACTCTTATTGGTTTATATGTCTTGTCCACGCGTCCTTCATGCGTTCCTTCAACTAATACAATTGGCTATCTTTTTGCAACTTTGCAGCTTCTTTCTTCACAACAATAAATCACGCGCTCACCTTATCTCTCTCCAATGCTCCTGACACACAGCCTCCCTTTCTCAGGCCTAGTCCAGACCCTCAGTATTTCAATCTTGTTAACTCTTTCACTCCTGCTATGCCTAATTCCTCTTCAACCTTGGACTTCTTGTGACATCATTAGTGCCCACATGAAATAGCAGGAGTTGATAAAAATCCAAAGGCTGTACTAAGCTTGTCAGTTTTCTGGTCTCATCCCTGATTCAGGCCCCAGGGAGGCAGCAAACTTCCCTGAAAAGAGGGTCTGGTCTGCAGAAGGCTGCTTCCGTTCCCCTCAGGAGGGAGTTGCCTATGATCATAACTCTTTGTTTCTTCTCAGCATTGGTCTTAATGCAGCTCTTGATGTGACGCTGGAGCAGGTACATCTCAAATTGACTGTGGCTGTGGATAAGTCTACTCTGCAGCAGGTATACCCTTGAACAGACTGGTCCATGCTGCAGCAAGTGCACCCTAAGGGACTCTGGACCGTAGATAAGTCCATGCTGGAGCACGGGCAATGGGAGAAGTTCATTGCAATGTTAAACCCTATAACCTCGTCCAAAGGAACCAGGAGTGGAGATTGTAATGGATATACCTTTAAATTGTTGTAATCCATGATTTAAGTTGTATATTGTAGCAAGCACTATAGAAGCAATGGAGAATGAGCCTCACAAGAAGCAGTGCAAGTGCAGCGGTGACTTGACCTGAGCTGAGTTTGGTGCCCAATAACTCCACACAACACACTACCTCTCTTGTCATGAATGACCACCATAACAGATGGAGCCCAAAGTCATGGACCAAATGAACTCAATGGAGACATTTTATGGACATTTTACAGCATGGCTCATAGACTAAGGGAATGATATCTGTATAAATCAAAGGATGGGAAGGGGGTTTGGTTAATGAGGATGTATTGGATACACCAGTATGGGGACATGAGCATGATGTAAATGTTATGGCATAAGGGGTGCAGATTATACTGGGTTTGGCTGGGATAGAGTTAATTTCCTTCATAGTAGCTCATATGCTGCTATGTTTTGTATCTGTGATCAAATCAGTGTTGATAACACACTCATGTTTTCCAAGTGTGAGGAGGAAGGAGCAGCTGAGAGCAACTGTTATGGACTCACCCCAACTCCCCAGTCTGTACTGTAACTCCTGCCCCATTTCCCCTCCCCCCTGCACCATTTGGAGGCTGGGGGAGAGGTAGAGGAGTTGAGAATGAAGGAGTGAAGTTGAGCCAGGAAAAAGGGAGGAGTAGGTGAAGATGTTGTCTTAATTTTGTCTTTGTTTCACACCACTGAATTCTATTTTAATTGGAAATTAATTAAATTAATTTTTCCCAAATCAAGTCTGTTCTGCCCATGATGGTAATTGGTAAATGATCTCCCTGTCTTTATCTTGACCCACAAGGGGGAGTGAGAGAGCGGCTGGGTGTCTGGCAGCTAGCCAGGGTCAGCCCACCACAAGGGCTGAGGACTTTCTTCTGGTTATGTTTTTTCTACATAAATAAGTTTCCGGAGGAAAGTCAAGTCCCAGTATTCCTCCTGTAGAGAACCCTCCAGACAGGCATCGATCATTTGGTCACTCTAAGAGCAGTGGTGGTGCTCCCAAGTGCTCCAAACCAGCAGATGCAGGGTTGTCGTAATTTCCCTTTTTCTGACTATTGTGGTTTAACCCCAGTCGGCAACTAAGCACCACGCAGCTGCTTGCTCACCCTTCCCGCCTCCGGTGGGATGGAGAAGAGAATCAGAAGGACAAAAGTAAGAAAACCCATGGGCTGAGATAATAACAGTTTAATAATTGAAATAATAATAATAAAAATTAAAAAAATTTGTAATGACAATGAAAATATCAGAGAGAGAGAGAGGAACAAAACCCAGAGGAAAAAAAACAAACCCAAGTGATGTAATCACTCACCATTCACTGACCAATGCCCAGCCAGTCCCTGAGCAGCGATCACTGCACCCAGCCAACTCCCCCCCAGTTTATATACAGAGCATGACGTCATATGGTATGCAATAGCCCTTTGGCCAGTTTGGATCAACTATCCTGGCTGTGCCCCCTCCCAGCTTCTTGTGCACCTGGCAGAACATGGGAAGCTGAAAAGTCCTTGACTAGTGTAAACATTACTTAGCAACAACTAAAACATCAGTGTGTTATCAACATTATTCTCATCCTAAATGCAAAACACAGCACTATACCAGCTACTAGGAAGAAATTTAACTCTATCCCAGCCAAAACCATGACACTGACTGAGAAGGCATGTAGGAAGAGGCTATCTGGATATTGTGGGAACGTCTTCAGTTGTTACAGCCCTTCTTGATGTACTGCCTCCTGCATGGTGGGGCAACTGACTGGTTTTCCTCTCCTATATTGACTGGTAGGTTAAGATGTTAAGCTTTACTGAGATCAAGGCCCAGTGAAGCTGACCCAACCTGATCGTTGTGACTGATTTTTCAGAGCTGCTTGACTCCATGAATTACCTCTGCTAGTTATGTCCCATTTTTCTCTCCCTGCACCTTGCTCTTCTTACTGTCCTTTGTGCTGCTCATAACTCTTGTTAGCTTTTCCTCCTCACCTAGTTTCCCACTCCTTCCGACTCTTCAGCCATGTCATGATCCTCTCCATACTCTGCTCCTGGCTTCCCTCCAGCTTTGTACACATGTTTTCTTTTTCACATTTTGGAAGAGTGGACAACTGCCAAGAGATCAGCAATTTCACTCAGCTTACACAAGACTTTCAAGAACTTCTCCCTCCTCATAAAACGTTGCTCACCATTTTTCTTTCCTCTTCAGCTTCTTTCTGGATGCTGATTTCTTTGTTTGGGATGATGCCTCCTGCATAAATCTTTTAGCACAGCTAGTTGGCCCAAACTTCTCTACATTCTAATGGGTACAAATGCTCTTCTCTGCATGCCATGCATCTGCATTTCTTGTTTTAGGAATGCTTCTCAAATGTAACCCCACAACACACAAAGCAATAGCATGGCAGAAAAATAAGAGCTTCCAATTCATGTGGAAATGGTTTAATCCCTCCACTGTCTCTCACAGTCCTGTTCTGGACCTTCTGGACCTGTCTGGACCTCCTGTTCAGACAACAGTCTGGGATTAACACTGACTACAGGAAGGAATTATGTCACAGTGCAAAAGGAACTATATTTGAATGCACTAATAGTGGTACAAACATAATCTTTGGCAAATATATAGCCAAAATGGAGACAGAAATGGTGCTCTTGAGAACTGTGAAATCAGACAAACCTACAGAAAGTGCCATGAGTATACAAATACTTATAAAGGAGCCATCAAAAGTGAAGAAATATTTCTCTTGGCATCTGATACAAGTCCACAGAACCCCAAATCACTGGAGTATGAAAGAAGGAAGTTCCTGGACTCATCAATATCCTCATTGCTTGCTGCATCTCTGTCCCGTTTCCTTCTGCTCTCCGATTCCTTCCCCACTCAGGTATGATCGTGAAGGGGAATCTATTTGAACTGCACTTGGATAAAATTCAGATCCTATTGTCCTGAGGATGATTTGCCCTGAGACTGTGTGGCCAGTCAAGGTCCTACATGCTCAGCATTGCTACTGGCATCAAAGGAGAATCCTTAAAATGGAACAAACATTTATTTGGTCCCTTCTTAACTTTTAACCCATGTGCTACACTAGTGTCAGAGCCATGAGGCCTGACACCTAGGCTGCAAAAAGTGCTGTTTAAAAGATGTACCCTATTTTCAGGCTGGGCTTGATCTTTTTTAGGTGAGCCAGCTCCCGATGAGTTTCTTCACTGAGTCCGTATTTGCTGAGCCTTCGGAGAGAAGAAGGAAGGAAGAAGAATCTAAAATCTACCTTAAATATTTCCTTTTGTCTAAAACCTCAGAGTCCTGAACAACAAAGACAAGCACATCATACTGTCCCCAAAACACTCCTCTCCCAACTGGCCACCATACCCATAACTTCTCTGTTAAAAAAGGCTGAAACCTGTCACCTTTGCTGCCGCCCCCCCCACCCTCCCACCCCAAGTATACACATGGCCAGCCACAGATGCCAACACTCAGAAAGCAGTGCCTTTACCAGTGCCCACATAAACACCAGCAGCCAACACATAAACATGATTAACACTGTAGGCCTAATCCTTCTCCTGAACAGGAGCCATTAACCAGATATCCTCATAAACCAGGTATCCTTACCTTTCATATATTTTTAAACTTACTTTCCCTGCTCCCTGCCTGCTGTTCTCACTGTCCTCAGTTTATTAGAGGAGGGCAGTGGGAAGAGAAAGGCCAGAAACAGTTTGAGCCTTTCCACTCACCTAAAGCCCCTTGCACAAAAAAAGTTTTATGCATTAATGACACATACAATGCTCCACCAGGATAAGCTGAGTATGTAGAGCTGAGTGGCCTGTACCTCAGGGCGAAAAAAGTGAGGCTTCTGCTATGATCACCTTCTCAGCCACAGAGCACAGTGCAAGACTGTGTCTTTTTGAAGAAAGTATCTCAGTAGCTCTAGGAATGTTCCTTGACCCATTAGTCTTTGCCTATAAATGGCCCTCTTCAGCATGAGAAACTTCTTTGTACAGCATTCTTTCCACTGCAAGGAGACACAAACCACCAAAGTTCACAGTAAGTCCTCTATGATTTTAAGAAATTAATTCCTCTCTCCTGGGAGGCAGGAAAGTAAAAGAGCTTTCTGCCTCCAGTCTCAGGTCTTATTCCATGCATAAGCAAAGATCTAATTCTAAATAGTTCATATCCTTACATTAACAAGGATCTTCAGAGGAGTTTGATGTTGAATGAGAGTTAGTTTTAGGAATGAGATGTAGCTGTCTGGGGAGGGAAGTGACAAAGCCAGTAAAACATTTCTGGACTGAAGCAGGTGTCAGTTACACATGCCAGTGCAGTACTCTGACTATCCCACAGAGGGAACTACAGAGTCATAGAGTGATATAGGAGGGAGGGGACCTCTCATAGTCATCTAATCCAACCCAAACAAGGCCAACTTAGAGCAGGATTTCTAAGGGCTTCCAGGATTTGAGTATTTCCAAGATATGTCAGATGTGTGAGAAGTCACAACCTCTCTGGATCCCTGTTACAGTCTTTTACCACTTTAATGATACAGGTAAGTAAATAAATATCCTTACATCTAAATGGAAATTCCCTTCTTGCAACCTATGGTCATTGCCTCTTGTACTATTTTAGTGCAGTGGTAAGATCCACCCTTCACCTTTTTTTTCTTCAGACTGAACATACCGAGTTCTCACACATGCCATATGCTCCAGCACCCTGAAAATCTCGGTGGCTTCTTCTGGACCTTCTCCAGTGTGTCAATGTCTTTCTGGTCCTATGGAGCCCAGACTAGACACGCTACTCAAAATGAGGTCTCACAATTGCTGAACAGAGGGGAGAATAATTTCCCTTTACTTGCTGGCTACGTACCTGCTAATACACCCCAGTATGTGTCTGGCTTGCTTTGCTGCTAGGTCACACTGTTGTTTCCTCTTAACGTGTTATTGAGCAGGCCCCCCCATGTCATTTTCTGCAGAGTTCCTCTTTATCCAGGCAGCCCTCAGCCAGTCCCAGTGTATGATTTGTTTTGGTTTGGTTTTTTGGGGGGTTTGTTTGTTTGTTTGTTTTAATTTCAGGGGAAGAACTTTGAACTTGCCTTGACTGAGCTTCATGAGCTTCCTGTCTGCTCAGTTTTCTAGCTCTGAATGGCAACTCTACGTTGCAGTGTGTTGACTGCTTCCTAATCTGATACCTTTCCTGTTAGTGCTGCTGGCAAGTAGCTGTTGAATAGGCCCTGGCCAGAGGTTTATCTAAATGAGCAGGATGAGCTATTTGATGTGACAACAGAAATTTCAGACATGATAGATAACAGTGTGAGAAGTTGGAAAAAATATACGTTCATGACTCGGATGGCTGGATTTCATATATGGTTAAATGATAGTCATGTGAGAAATAACTTCACGGATAACTGGAGAGGAACTTTGGGGATCTTTTGGGCAGTAGTCTTACAAAGCCAACAGCATTTAGGTGCCCATATCAGTGATAACATTTAAGGTTGAAATTGCATCAGTGTCAGAAATACTGAATTTGGAGATGCATGTAGCAAAACAGAGAATGATGGGAAAAAGTAATTAGGAATTGGAAGTTGAATGGGAAAAGGAAAGAGGAAAAATGGCAGTGAAAGGGAGGGTGAAGAAATGGGAAAACCATTAATAAGACATGTAAGTCTTGTGACTGGTGCTGTCTGGAGGTGCCTTTTGCTTAGTCCTGCACTTGATCATGACAGCCTTAATCAGGAAAATAACCAAAGCCATAACCAAAGTTCAGGTGATACCACAAGCATTAGAAGGACCAGAGAAGAATGAGGGTGCTAGGGATGGGACACTGAGGGGGAGGCAGTGCTTTACATGGCCAGCAAGGAACACTCAGGACAGACAGATTGAGCATTTTGGAGTTGCTATGCTAGTATGTAGTTCAGACATGAAAGTATCTGCATCCTGCCAATCACTTCCTAACAATCCTCACACTTGCTGAGAACACATTCTGTTCCATCATCAAAATGTTAAAAAAGACTTTAAACAGTATTGACTCTAGTACTGATCCCTGAGGGATGCCACCTTCAGTCTTCTGTTAGTGAGATTTCACATTGTTTATCAACAACCTTTTAGCATAGTAGTCTCTCCAGTTTTCTGCACATCTTATCATCCATTTACCAAGCTCTATTTCAGCAATTCACTACAATGATATTTTGGAAGACTGTTCCAAAGGCCTTGCTAAAATTAAGGCAAACAACATCCACTGCTCTACCCTTGTTCACCGAGCCAGTCACCCCATTATAGAAGGCAATGGGGTTGGTCATGTGAGATTTGCTATCAGTGAATCCATGCTGACCATTCCTAATCACCTTCTTCTTCATGCTCCGGGGCATGGTTTTCAGGCTGATTTGCTCCATAGCGTTCCTAGGGACTGAGGTGAGGCTGACTGGCTTGCAGTTTTCTAAACTCTCCTTAGGATCATAGGATTATAGAATAATTCAGGTTGGAAGGAACCTCAGAAGTTCATCTAATTCAAATTCCTTCTCAAAGCAGAGTAAACTATGAGGTCAGACCAGGTCGCTCAGTCACATCTTGAAACCCTCCAAGGATGGGGATTTCACAAATTCTGTGGATGAACTGTTCCAATGTTTGACAGTCCTCAATTGTGAGAAAGTTTTTCTTCGTATGCAGTTGAAAGTTGTCATGTTTCAACCTCTCATCATTGTCTCTCATTCTCCCATCAGGCACCACTATGAAGAGCCTGGCTTCATCCAGTCAATAACCTCCTGCTACTAGGAGGGGACCTAGAATGCTATCAGGTCCTCACAAAGTCTTCTCTTCTCCAGGCTGAACAAGCCCAATTCCCTCAGCCTCTCCTCATAGAAGAGCTGGCTGCTCCAGTGCTCTGACCATCTTCGTGGCTTTCCAATGAACCCAGTTCAATTTGTGAGGTCTTTCTTGTACTAGGGTGCCCAAAGCTGGACACAGTATTCTAGATGCACTTTGAGCACTGAGTAAAAGGGGATAATCACTCAATCTCTTTCCTTTGCTCTTTTTAAAATATGGTGCATTATGCTGGCAGCTTTCTCTGCTGAGTAGGCACACTGACTTCTGTTCAGCTTGTGTGTTACCAAGACTCCAAGGTCATTTTCAGCAGAGCTTCTTGTCCTTCCTTGTGGTCTACCAAGACCCCCAGATCCTTCAACAGAACCACATTCTATTTCTTGAAGATGGGTGTGATTTTTCTCTTTCTCCAGTCACCAGGAACCATGATCACTATGTCCTTACCAAGATGATAGTGTGACCTCACAGCGACACTGGCCAGCCAGCTCAGTACCCTCAGATGCATTACATGTGGTTCCACAGTCCCGTATGATCAAATGGTTAAAGTTCTGCCTAACTGTATCTTCCTCTATGGTGGGAAATATCACATTTCCACATGCCTTGCCAGCATACCCAGGGGTCTGGGAGACCTGAGGATAGATCTCACCAGTGAAAAATCAAGGCTAAGCAAGTCACTGAGTACCTTGGCCTTTGTCACTAGGTTTCCCAATTCATTCAACACTAAAACACACTTTATTTAGTTTTCCTTATGCTGCCCATGTACTTAGAGAAGTCGTTCACAGAATCACAGAACCACAAAATGTTTGAGGTTGGAAAGGATCTCTGGAGGCCATCTGGTCCAACCCCCTTGCTGAAGCACAGGAGCCAGTTGCCCAGGAACATATCCAGCTGACTTTGGAATATCTCCAAGAATGGAGACTTCACAGCCTCCCTGGGAGACCTTTGCTAGTGCTCAGTCACCCTCACATTAAAAAAGTGTTTCCTTATGCTCAGACTGAGCCTCCTGTATTTCAGTTTGTGCCCATTGCCTCTGTTCCTGTCAGTAGGCACCACTGAAAAGAGGTTGGCTCCCTCTTCTTTGCACCCTCCCTTCAGGTGCTTATATACGTTGAAATAATGAACATTGTGAACATGGGTTGACAAAGGGAAAGTCCTGCCTAACTAATTTGATATCCTTCTAAATAACGTCACCCACCTAGTGGATGAAGGGAAGGCAGTAGATTTATTTTTCTGGATTTTAGTAGGGTTTTTGATACTGTCCCTCACAGCATCTTTCTGGACAAGTTGTCCAACTGAGCTGAACAGGTACCCAGTGCACTGGGTAAAGAACTGGCTGAAGGGCAAAGCTCAAAGGGTTGTAGTGAATGGGGCTACACATTGCTGGTGGACAGCCACTAGCAGTGTTCCTCAGGCTCAATTTCAGGTCAGTTCTGTTCAATATATTTACCAATAATCTGGATGAAGGAGCTAAGTGCACCATAAATAAGTTTGCTGATAATACTAAACTGGGAGGTGCTGTTGATTCTCCTAAGGGACAAGAGGCCTTGTAGAAGGATCTGGACAGATTGGAGCATTCGGCAGTCATGAATGGCATGAAATTTTACAAGAACTGCAAGATTCTGCAGCTGGGATGGAGTAATGCCAGACACAAGTATAAATTGGGAGAGGAATGTCTGGAGAGCAGCCCTGCAGAAAGGGATATAGGGATGCAGGTTGACATAGGTGGTCAAAAGAGGTGATTATCCCGACGTATTTAGCATTGTTGCAGCCTCACCTTGAGTATTGTGTGCAGTTCTGGGCCCCACAATTAAAAAAGGATGTGAAGGTACTCGAATGTGTCCAGAGGAGGGCAATAAAAGTGGTGAAAGGGCTGGAAAGCATGCCCTATGAGGAGCAGCTGAAGACTCTAGGTTTGTCTAACACGGAGAAAAGGAGGCTGAGGGGTGACCTCAGTGCTCTGTACAGCTTCCTGAGGAGGAGAAGTGGAGAGGGAGGTGCTGA
This sequence comes from Ciconia boyciana, assembly GCF_034638445.1. Lineage (NCBI taxonomy): Eukaryota > Metazoa > Chordata > Aves > Ciconiiformes > Ciconiidae > Ciconia > Ciconia boyciana. Next base: position 25,064,039 of record NC_132941.1, read on the forward strand.
CCTCTTCTCCCTGGTATCCAGTGCCAGGATGCATGGGAAGGGCTCAAAGCTGCATCAAGACTTCACATTAGACTGTTCAGACTTGATATTAGGAAACATTTATTTTCCGAGAGGGTGGTCAAACCCTGGAACAGCCTTCATAAAGAGGTGGTCAATGCCCCGAGCCTGTCAGCTTTTAAAAGGCATTTGGACAATGCCCTTGATAATATGCTTTAACTTTTGGTCAGCCCTGAAGTGGTCAGGCAGTTGTACTAGATGATTGTCATTGGTCCCTTCCAACTGAACTATTCTATTCTATTCTATTCTATTCTATTCTATTCTATTCTATTCTATTCTATTCTATTCTATCCTATTCTGTTCTGTTCTGTTCTGTTCTGTTCTATCTTATAAGATCCCCCCTGAGCCTTCTCTTCTCTAGCTCTCTCATCCTTTCCTCATAGGAGAAATGCTCCAGTCCCTGAATATTCTTTGTGGCCCTTCACATGGACAAGACTATATCCATGTCTGTCTTGTACTGGGGAACCCAGAAGTGGGGTCTCCAGGTGTGGTCTCACACCTGCTGCAGAGTTCCTAGTGACAACCCAGGATGCTGCAGGGCAGCACTCTGCTTCTGCAGGCTCTATTTCACATGGACCAGTTTGGTCTGGAGCTACCCTACTTGCAGGAGGATGTTAAAAAGCTGCTGGGGACAGCACCATGCTTGGGGACAGAAGGGGGCCAGAGTGCTGGGCACAACCTACAAGGAAATTAACTGAAGGTCAGCAGCCAGAGTGGAAATGAAGCAATACAGTAGAAGCTGGGTGCTGTGAGAGCAGTCTAGCCTGGTCTGGTTGTGTGGCTGAGTGACTAAGACTGCACAAGTGGAGTACGGCCTGCTTAACTGGGACAGGAAGGAGGCTGTTTCAGGGGACATTTATAGTCCAACCGCCCCTTGGGATGCCTAGGAAAAAAAAACATGACCAACATGGTTTTCCACACTAAGTGTGTGCTCCTGGGACTCGACCACAGAGCTGCAGGACCTAGAGACAATGTTTTCATCATAGAAATGTCACATCTGGACAGGAGTGAGGGTTTGAACAACTAAACTTGTCAAGGTTAGTTAAATAGATTTTGCCATGCACCCTTCTGGGGGTTGTTTTGGAGCCAGCAGTAGTTCACTTAGCATCTGAAAACCGTTGTGGGCCCTGCCCCCCAGGAAGTGGTTAACAGGTTTTTTAGAAGCAAGGGAGGACTTCTCTTGCATAGTGTGATTTAGTCATGTGTTTTAACCACAGTATCCTGCTTCAAGAAGGCAGCAGCTTGCAGTTTGTGAGACAAAAGTCAGTGTTGGGTCTTTTTTACTGCCAAGCAAACGGCTAAGTTATCTATCAAAACACACCACAGTGTTTTCTGTTGGCCCCTTCCTAGTATTGGTGCATGGAAGATCAGCAGCCTGTTCTCTCACCTTCTGAGGTCTGTACATTAATGCTCATATTGCCCGTTGTCTTAACTGTTTTCTCTTTAGACCCGTCTCTCTTTTTGTTATGATTGACAATTTTGAGCCTGAGTAATTTGAAAGGGACATGAATAATTAAAATCCTTTTAACTCAATAGGGCCAGAATTCATAGCCCTCTTGAAGTCTCTTAAATATGCCAAGGAGTCTCCGTCTTTCCCTGTGGAAAGCCCAAGAAAGACTAAATTAATAAAAAGGAAATCTAGGCTGTAATAGGTGATTTTCTAGTTCTCAGTGGTCACTGGATAGGACAGTGGAATTTCAACAATTTTTCACCCAACTTTCAGAAGAAAGGACACAGTGCAAACCAAACATAATAAAACTTTATTTTGGTGTATATTAAGGATACTTAAAATGCAGGTACTATATACTTAACAAAAGAGGAAAATGTTCTAAAGAAGAGATGGAAATGAAAATACTACTGTATACCTGTCTGAAGTGAATTCCTTCAGGTCCAGTGGAGATCTAGCTACCTATACTAGAAAATTGCCACTAATAAAAGCTTCTAAAAATTAAAACTATACAATGCTCCCTCTGTGCCTGGGATCCCTAAGCAGAAAAGCATTACTTTCGTAGACAATACTGTAATAAGACCAGAGATGGTATTTTTAAAGCATAGTAAGTATAAAGTTCAATTTTAAGTTTTCGAAACTATCTAAGCAATTTGGATGCTTCAGTGCAGTGGATACAGGAGTAAGAGAGATAACTATTCCTTCTTAGCAGAGGGATGAGGGAAAGTTCTTATGGAAATAAGAAATAACAAAAATTATTCTAACAATTAATGAAATTAAGCTAGACAAGAGTTCAGCAGTATTAGCTGTCTAAGAAGGCTTCCAGATGTTGGTAACTGAAGGGCACTTTGATGAAGTAAAGGGACTAATAGATCTACAGGAACTGGTAGGTTTGTTAATTCTTTAGATGCTTATTGGTAGCAAAGCTGACACGTGGTGTTTAAATTATCCTGCTGTATGTTCTTTCTTGCTCTTCGTCAGCCCATTGCTGGCTTACTTACCCAGTACCTGAAAGAGCAAACAATGTTTGTTTTAAATTCTTATTCACATTTAATGCAGTGGTGCCAAGTTTCTGTTATTCTGGCATGGATTGGACAGGTTTTTTTATCACTTTGGCTACCTGATCTTCAGAATTCTCCTTCCTCCTTTTTCTGTCCCCCTTTTTACATTTGTTGGCTTTTGGGATTCTCCCTTTATAGTTCTTGCTGATCTGGACATTTATCAAGACTTTGTGCTCTGCCACTTGAAACAACCAGCAGAAGATTTCTGATAGAACCTGAGATGCTCTGGACTAGCCTGATGCAAAAGCAATTTGGGGATGAGGTGTTTGGGGTTACATTAACTTATCCAGTGGAAACAGGAACAGCTGAACTGATGTCACTCCTAGTGGGGGGGTTACAGAAGGATGTAAAGCCAACTGGTCACTCTTTGCACTTGCCTCCTGTGTTCCCAGGTACAGCATGATGTGTTTCCTACCTCAGAAGAGAAACAGCTTGATACTTATGATTGTATTGATGGCGATGCTTTTTGCCAGCAGGACTCTCAAGCCCAAAACAGCCATGAACAGCATATTCACTTTCTTCATTTTGACATCTGCTTTAAAAAGGAGAACAGGGAAGAGAGTGTGGTCTTGATATTATCCACACCCACACAACCCCACCCCCACCCCCACCCCTCCAAAAAGAAGGAAAATCCACACATCATAGGTGGACGAGGAAAGCAGGAACAAAGGAAAAGATGACAGAGGAATATATCAAGTGCAGGGAAGAGACATGTCGGCCCAGTGAGGAATTTACTTCCCATTGCTGTTTTATCCCATGGAAATTTGGCAGCTATTTAATCTGTTAAGCTGAAACAGCAGGTTATTTCTCAATATGACATTTCCAATTCTGAAATTTCTCCACCAGAGAAAGCAATTTTTCATGCTTTGGTATTGAGTCCACAAAAAGTGCAGCTTATTGCTTAATAAGTGCCTACAATTCAGACATTTCGGTACCAAAGACAATGCATTTTCATGCATTGTTACTGAATCCCCAATAAAGTAACCATATTCTATTATTCCATTAGGCAACTGACCTTTTGTAGGGGCATCTGTAATGTTGCAAGCATTAGCTGTTTCAAATTCTTCAGTTTTCTCTTCTGTTGAATGATTGAGAGACACTATAAATTGTATCCAAACTATATAAAACAAAAATTATACAAAACATACCTATAGCTCTTTTCCCAGCAGTAGATAAGCAGTATTGCAGAATCAGATGGGAGGTCATTAATTCTGATATTAACTTGAAGAAAAAAATTAGCTTTCGACATGTGATTGCAGAAAAAAAACCCAGGACTGTTGAGTTTTATTTTCTCTCCCTTTTGAAATGAACTTCACCGTAGAAAAAGAACAGTTTAAAAAGTGGTCAAAGAATAACCAAAAGATTTGGGGGAAAAAAAAAATCACATGTCCTTTTTTGCTTTGTGTTTTCATAAAAGTTATTCCAAGCTTTCTGCTAGCAGGCAGGTATACCCATTTTGCCTTAGATAAAGGTAGACGCACAAATATTAGAGAGTTTTTGGGGTGGATTGGGGGGGGTGTTGTTTGGTTTTGGGTTTTTTTTGGGGAAGAAGAGTCCAGGTGCTTAAAATGTTGAATTAATGTCATGTATGCTAGGTGCTTTTGAATATCTCGTTGTCACCTAACTAAGTGCCTAAATATCTTTCTGACTGTACTTGTTCCTTCTAGGTTCTCAAAGGGCAAGAAAAATCTTGGAAGATGCATCTCCCAAATCACATTGCCTTTGGACCACAACACTGTACCTGGCAGAATTATGCTGGCTGCAGTCTTGTTCCCCTTGTGCATAGCCTTGCAGGTCACTTCTGCATCTGGTTCCACTCCAACTATCTTCATGGTACTATACATGCCCTCACATGTCACAAGAGGTGCCTTCAGATCATATACAATGTCACTCTTGAACATATCAAGGCTGATGTTCTTAGGGTAGAAAGTCCTTGCCAAACAAGCCATGTTCAGTTTGTTGTCATATCGTTTGGGTTCCTTTGATTTAAGCACAATGATTTCTGGAGCAGATTCTTCTTGAGTCTCTGAAAAAGAAGCATCATTTTGGGATTACTTTATTTTCTGCATAGTTTTCTCAGAGCTAAATCATCTGTACTTCAGATATAGTCCAGCCACGTCTGCCCCCTGTGACAGCTGAGTATCTTTCTGTGTTTATTTCTTCCTCCTGTTTCCCAAAGAGCAGATCAAAGACATAAAGGGGGTATAAGGGTGAGATTTACATGGGAGCTTCTAATCCCTTCGGCTCCTAAGCTTGTTTTTACCAGAACTCACATATATCTATATCTAGATCTAGATCTAGATCTATATCATCTATTAAAAAAAATTATTTCCTTTAAATGAGGGACCTTGAAATGAGGAAGGGAACTTTTAAGAATACAACACTAATGACCATATTAATGTTGAATTCATAACAATTTAGATACTAAGAAGAACATTTACTTCAAGGGTAGCCTTATAGGCTTATAACATATATAGTAAAAGGTCCCTTTTTTATTACCCAAAAATCCTTTAACTGATGAGGTTAAAAGACTTAACCATAGCACATAGGGAGAGAAGACAGTTTGTTACATCAATCTACAATGCTGTTCCAATGAGTGGGATTACTTGCAGATATAAAATATTTTTGCTAAAATGGAAGATGAGGTTAGATCTTTCATTAACAAATGTTCAGTTCCAAGGAGGTTTTCTTTCCAAATTCAAACTCTTTGAAAGTTTCTGTAATATTTCTATATGAAATTTGGCCCAGGCACATAAACCTCTCTTAACAAGTCAATAGCATTGTGTGAGCTCTGGAGAGGTTTCAAAGTCATGAGACCATCTCACTGCATAATGCTGAGCCATCCTAAAGAACAACACTGGGGTGTCTAATGGAGGAGTTTAGTGCCGTTCTGAATACACCATGTATTCTCTCTTCTCTCTGGCTGTCCCTTCTGAAAGATCTCCTGTAGGGTATCTTAGGGCATCTTTGTACTGGAGGGGTGTTGCGGGGGGTAGCAGTTATATTTGTATTGCAAACAAAAAGCAATTAATGTACTTATGCAAACAATCATACTTCTTTTCCCTCTTAATCTTACAAAATCACAGAATTGGCTATATATTACATACTCTCGTGGATCTTGGCTTTCTCCAATGAGAAGTATACAGGGGGTGAACCAAATAATTCCTTAGCTATTCTCTTACTGAATTCTTAGGAGGAGATGTCTCAAAAACTGTGTAGTGATTAAAGGATATTTTCTATGTCTTTTGTTCTTGGAGATTCTCAGATTTGTTCTTAGCTGTCTTAAGTCCTTTTGAATATCTTTCATGGAAATGGAAAAAAAAAAGGCACTAAAAAGAATCAGGATACTATCATTCTAGAAACCTAGGAAATCTATTCTTGTCTTTGGAGGAACCAATAGTTTCTAATGCTTACTGTTTGGGGAAAGACTTTTTTTCCCTTTCTCTTGAAGAACAGGAGCCATGACACAGCAATTACCAATATAAGAGGTCTGAAATTCAGTTTATTTTAAAAAGCATGCAAGATACTTTCTGTGTAGAAACTGAACCTCACATTAGGACTGCTGTGTTTGTCTGAAGAGGCAATACCATTACTTGGGCTTTCACCCACCAACACCTTTTGCTGGTTGATTGTGTTCATGGTAGAATACCTTTTGTACTGGTAACAGGCAAGTTTATATTAGTGTAGGTTCGTTTTGGGCTGATGGAAGCTGACAGTGTCTTGCTATCCTACTTTTGCAAATGATGTTTTCAAAATAGTATCTTTCGATTCCCTACTCCCACAGGAACTGGAGTTGCATTCATCTACCCCAAAATAGGCATGTAAGATGCCCTAATGATTTAAAGGCAGCTGTATAGCTTTATGGGGTTTGCCAATGTGAGCTAGCACCTAAGAGAGTCCCATGCCTGTCTGGGGAGTGTGTGTGTTCAGGTGGTGGTATGCAACTGAATGTTTTAGAACAATAAAAATCAACCCAACAAACTCACCCATTTCCCCAACTTTCATGGTGTCACACAAAAGCTGGGGAAGATGGTCCATCCTTATAAAGACCGTGTTCAGAAGAGTACCATTTCTAAATATAAAAGGCTTGCTAACATTTCAAGCAGTGGCTGCAAAAAGTAATCATCCCTGTCTTTCCATGGGAACTACTTTCTCCTGAAACTCTTTACGTCTCCTTTTTTTCCTTTCCACAAACCTTAATGTTACACAAAAGAAAGTAAGCAACTACTTTTACCTCATACTAAAGCTGGGCTAAGACACCATCCCTACTGCGTATAAACAACAGTCTTAAATTTAGCTATGGGAGGGGGTGAGGATCTGTGGAGTAATGCTGATGCACATAGCTAGGAAACTATCCTTGTTGTTCTTGAAAAGCTTTGTTAACTAAATATTAGCTGAGGACTCAAACACCTAGTTGGAGAAAGCATATTCAAGAGATCCAAGGCAGCAGAAATTTCTCATTATGCTGTCACATCACACAATCCCCACCACAAACTTAAGAAATGCATTAGTACTAAAACAAGTGCAACTTACTTGGCTCAACTGAAAAAGTGATCCCAGTTCCAAATACGAGCTTGTCTGTTGCCACACTGTTTGCACATAGTCAAATAAACCCGCTTTCCTCACCACATTCTAAAAGTGTATAAAATCAGTGAATAAAATGCCAGCACTTTGTCCAAAGGATCCATACATGGACTGTCACAAAAGTGCTCCAAAGTCACCATTGTTTCCAAAATTGTGAGGGGAGAAAAAAATAATTTCATAGTAGAGTGATTTCAAACAACTTGATCCAAGCCAAAGCTTTTAAAACCATTTTCTCTTCTATTAGCTCAGTAAGCAATATACTTCCAGAATAAATGCTCATAGGAATTCTGCAGTTCTCTTCTTCAACACATTCCCTTTTTCCTTTCTTCCTCAAAACGTATTTTTCCTTTTGCAGTCTCAGGTTTTTGTATGAGACCTTACAGTGTTTGTGTCACTGTGCTACTCCAAGTTCTCAACACAGTGATATACTTAGTTACAAAAAGTGCCTCTTCCTTCCCTTTTACTGTACAGTATTTCATATGAGACAGGTAGTCATATACACTATATACCACATGAAGAAATCACATAGACTTTAAAATAAGGACCTGAAGCTGGGCCAAAAGAGGGGATTTGAACCTGCGGGGGACCTGTAGGATTATAATGAAGGATTATAATGTTGCTCTGGGAATGCTCAGATTTTAGTCTAATGAAAAAGCAAAAGTTGCCTGAGTGTTATTCTACAGCGATTAGTGAAACTTTTCAGAGTTGCAGAAGTGTTCTGTTTTTTTTTTTTACTTTGAACTATTTTTTGTTGCCCAGGAAGAAGAGGAATGTGCTCAGTCTGGGTTTTTAGAGTTGTTATCTTTCTGGATGGGCCAGTGCAGAGGGTCATTTGGTGCCTCAGGAAGTCTTCATCATGCTTTTGGTATATTTGAAAGTGAAAAAGAAATGATTGTTCTTTATTAGTTAGAGATATATTATTCCATGGGACAAGTTATTAAATAAGGATTTTGCTCTGGATGGTTCAAAGTGGATTGATCAAATCCTGCATGATGGACAAGTTCTGCATCCTTAGTGCCACCTGCACCTAAAGACTTGTGTGAAGCATGATAAGCAGGTGAAGATAAATTTTGTTTGAATACATGCCACATGTATAGGTTGGACAGCAAAGTAGCTGCCACTTCAGTGATTACTAAGGAAGCAGTGCTGTGGTGGATAGATATTGCCTGACTGTTAATGAAGATGCTATAAAAGATAACCTTGCAATGCAAGGTTATAAACACAGCCACACGATACAAGCAAATTACCTTGAATTGAAACATTAATCACTTGGTGTTTGAACTAGGGTGAGTGTCTGAGTACTCCCCCCGCACATGGACAGTGTTTAAACAGAACAATCCTTGAAAATGGACATGCCATGCTTCTCTTACTCTGAGATAGTAACTCAAAGCTAACCTCACGTTAACAGCTTTATAGGGAAAAAAGACTTGGGCACAGAGTGGTGCAGGTGGTGTACCAAGGAAGTATGATTTAATGCTGGTCTCTAACTGTTGTCAAGCTGGAAGAGGGCAGGAAGGAAGGGGAATTTATTAACATCCTGAAAAAAAGAAAAAAATTACATGTGCAGGAAAATGATAAGGCAATTGTGAGCTAGTACAGGTCTGATCTACCCAAGTGAAAGCAACAACAAGGGAAAGGGGTGCAAAATTGTTAGTCAGATCATCTACCAAAGTGGTATTGAAAGTTGGCAGTGAGGGTTAACGAACATACACAAAAAAGGGGGTGGGAGGGGGCCCTCTAGCTGCTGACCATGGCATAAAAAGGCCACAGCTGGAAATGGCCCAAAAGTGGACGGGTCCTGCTCTCTTCCCTGAAGCTATTAGTTGCCTGGGTGATTCCAGGCAAGCTCTAAGGCTTCCTTAGAGTTTAGCAGGAATGAAGACTCTGCAGGTCTCATCTCCCACAGCAGTCTATAGCCCATGAAGGTATTTAAGAATGAATACATTAACTTAGATTTCCTGTGACAGTGAGGTAAGTTGGTATTGTCAGAAAGTCAGAAAATGTTCCTTGAAGGGGTCCTTGAGGAGAAAATGAATGGAAAGGAATTGCAGCTGTATGGACAAAGTAAGTAGATTATTATCTGGGCCATGGAGAAAAATATTAATCATGCAGTTCAAGAGGAAATTAATGCCTGATCTCTTAAATCATTGAGCTGAAGAAGAAACAGATGTGGAAAAGGGGGGGGGGGGAGAATTGTAATACTAGATTGAAGTGGTGGATAGAGGGGCATTGTTTGCTGCAAGTTGAGATGAATATAGAGGGATCCATTTCAATGATTATGCTCAGGAGCAGAGTGTAGGGTCATGATCTGTGTGGCTGGTCAGAGAAAACTGGAGCTGTCTTCCAGCCACATCTTCTCACGTAGCTTCCAGGGGCTGCATTCGAGGTAGTCATGTGAATGTTGTGGAGAGTCATGCCCTAAGTGCAATCAACTGAGCTATTTTGTCCATCTAAAATACCTTGGGAAGTGACAATTTTCTTCTTAGAACACTTGTTTCTCTGTAATGGATTCAAAGGGGACACAATGAGAAACAGATGGAAACTTCTGAACTGTGGCAGGTAAAAACCTATCTGCTGAACTGCTGTTGATAATTATATGTTCAAAATTAAATGGTCTTGAACCCAACATCCATATTTGAGTGCAAGAACAACTGGCATGGCATATAGTCATTGTCGCATAGCTTGAATCACAATCAGCATCAAATGTGTTCTTCAGGATGCAGCTTGTAGGAAGACGATGTTGTGAGGAAGCGGAGTATGTTGCACCTTCAGGTTTTCAGGAAGTCAGTTTGTGTTGGGTGGTTCAGTCCCCTTCAACCACTGTGATACCTAGTCCACACAGTCATGAACAGTCATACAAAAACATTTGTGTTTTCATTTCAGTGTCAGGTGACACCCCTTCTTTGATGTATTTTGAATGCTGCATTTGTCTTCCTCTGCTCTTTTATTACTGGATAATCAAACCACACAGCAATTGCCATAAATTAGAAATAGCATTGCCAGCATCACTTTTACGGTACATTAAGGTACATTTTAAGGTAGATTAAGATAATACAACTCTCTTACTGAAACATTGCCCATACCTGGTGACACTGAATATGGATCGATTGGGATTATATGAGTCCTTTTAACTCAAATGACTTGATTCCAGATGTATCTTTAATAAACTTCTAGAGATTTAAGGTAGGATATTTTCTTAAGAATGTCAAGAACCAGCTGTCCCGAGCACATTAACTGTAAGTTTTACTTTTTCTTATGTATCAGGACTATTCTGGACATAAAACTATTTATACTATTTAACTATTTAACTATTTATACTATTTAACCATTTATAATATTTTCATGCTCTAGCAAAATGAGTCTGGATGCACAAATTCTTCAGAGGTTATTTTTGCTTGGTATCATTGCCTCTTTTTCTGTGTGGATATGCCTTTTTTTTTTTTTTTTTTTTTTTTTTTGGGGGGGGGGGGATGTTTGTCCCAGAAACACAGAATGTATGAGGATGCAAAGGATGTCAAGTTCCAACCCCCTGCTCAATGAAGGGTCACCTAAAGCAGGTTCCTAACTGTAATCAATGAGATTCAGTGTTATCCAGGTATACGTGGAAGGTCGGTCTGATATAAATTTTTACATGTGAGAAGTATACTAGAGCTGGTGGAAGGCTGGGACTTATGGAAAGTTGATAAGGAGGATTCAGACTGGGGTATGGAACGTCTAATCAAAAATTATTGTCCTTGGGAGTGAAACACATCCTGAAGAAATATGTAAGCTAAATAAGATGTTTTGGGACCAATCTGAAACTACTAGTAGAACTGTGATAAGAAGCACCTTCACGCTAAAGATCCTCATTATAATACTAAAAATCACACCCCTTGAGCTGGAGACCCCGGCCTAAGCAGAGACCCTTCACCTTTGGGCATGCGCAGAATATTAAAGTAGCACTGTAGCTTTAAGTTGAAATAAGAGAAATGTAGACCAATAGAAAACTGCTTTGTGTAATTACTTATGCATATATATAACTAGACTCTATAAATACTGCACCTGTATGAACGAGTGGTGTGCTAGCTTTGTGGAGCTACCACCTAGCATCCGGTCTTGCGCAAAACTTGTAATAAACTGATATCTTGGCTCTGTGTGCATATTGCACACTGGCTAAAGAACTCAATTTGTGAGACAACATAAGGACCATGCCTAGTTGAGTTTTGAATATGGAGACTCCACAGCCTCTCTGGGCAACCTATTCCAGTGCTCAGTCACTCTCACAGTGAAAAACCTTTTTTTAATGTTTAAGTGTATTTATTTATTTATTTATTTATTTATTTTTATTCCTGTATTTCAGTTTGTGCCCATTTCCTCTTGTCCTGTCCCCTGGGTACCACTCAGAAGAGTCTGGCTTAATCCTCTTTAGTCCCCTCCATCAGGTATTTACATAGACAAGATCCCCCTGAGCCACCTTTCCTCCAGGCTGAACAGTCTGCTTCTGTCAGTCTCTCCTACTATGACAGATACTCCAATTCCTAATGATCTTTGTGTCCCTTCACTGGAGTCTCTCAGTATGTCCCTGTCTCTCTTGTACTGGGGAGCCTAGAACTGAACACTGCACTCCAGTTGTGGCCTCACCAGTGTTCAGCAGAGGGAAAAAAAATCACCTCCCTCAGCCTTCTGGGAACACTCCTTCTAATGCAGTCCAGGAAGCTGTTGGCCTTCTTTGCTACAAGGGCACTTTGCTGGCTGATGTTCACCTCGTTGTCCAATCAGGACCTCCAGGTCCTTCTGCCACATTCCTTTCCAGTCACTTGGTCCCCAGCATGTATTTGTGCCTGGGTTTATTCCTCTCTACATGCAGGACATTGCATTTCCCTTCACTGAACTTCATGAGGTTCCTGTCTGCCTAGTTCTCCATCCTGTTGAGATTCTTCTGAATGGTAGCACAACAACTCCTCTCAATTTTGTATCATCTGCAGGCTCACTGAGGGTGCACTCTGTCCCACCATCAAGGTTATTAATGAAGATCTGAAACCACATCAGACCCATTCGTGATCCCTGAGGTAGTAATGGCCTCCAGCTGGACTTTATGCTGCTGACCACAAATCTTTGAGACCAGGAGTTCAGCCAGTTTTCAGTCCAACTCATTGTCCATTAATCTAGCCCATATGTAATCAGTTTTATGATAATATTATGGGAGACAGCATTGAAAGCTTTCCTATGATCAAGATAAACAATATCCACTGCTTTCCCCTCCTCCACCAAGCTAGTCAACTCATTGCAGAAGGCTATCATATTGGTTAAACACAATTTCTCCTTCTTATATCCGTGCTGACTACTACCAATGTTCTTGTCCTTTATACACCTGAAATGTTTGCCTGGATCCTTTTTTCCATCATCTTCTCAGGGACTGAGGTGAGGCTGACCAGCCTGTCATTCCCCATATCCTTCTTCTTGCCCTTCTTGAAGATAAGAGTGACATTTACTTTTTCCAGGCTTCATGAACCTGCCCAGATCCCCATCAGCTTGCAAAGACAATCAAGAGTGGCCTCACATGACATTGCTCAGCTCCCTCAGCACTTGTGGGTGCATTCTGTCAGGTCAAAAAGACTTGTGTCTGTCCAGTTAGTTTAAATGTTTTATCAACCTGATCCTCATCAGATGAGTAGGACCTTGGTCTTCCTTGCTCTGCTCTTTCCCACTGACCTCAGGTGCATGGAATTCCTGAAGGTAAATCTTATTAATAAAGAATGCAAAAAAAGTGGCATTAAAAAAGAATGCAAAAAAAGGCTTCAGCCTTTTCTGTGCCCATCGTCACCAAGTCCCATTCCCATTTAGCAGCAGGACAATTTCCCCATGTTTTCCTTTTGGTGCTGACATACCTGTAGAAGCTTTTCTTGTTGCCTTTCCCATCCCGTGCCAGACTTATCTCTAGGTGGGCTTTGGCTTTCCTATCCCCATGCCTGCATGCTTTGATAGAGTCTCTATGTTCTTCTCAGGTCACCCACCCTGCTTCCAGTATATTTCCTTTTCATGTCTGAGTTTTGTCAGGAGCTCCTTGTTCATTCCTGTAGGCCTTCTGCCACCTTTGCTTGGCTCCCTATACATGTGGATGAACCCTGTACATGAGTTCCTGAGCTTGGAGGAGATGAGTCCTGAAAATCAACCAGTTCTCCTGGACCTCTCTTGTGGTGTAGGAAGTCACCAGGCAAATATTCTTGCATAAGTTTAGTTCTGCTCTTTCTGCTGGTTATGTGGTTTTTCATAACACCTGCATAATTGTGCTTTTTTTTTAACAAAAGTTACATAACTAACAAGGACACAGAAACACACTGAAGGTCAAACTGTGGACCTCTGACATCAGTCTAATTATTCTAGTACTGACAGCCAAGTAGGCCAAGACAGGGACATGAACATGCTCCAAAGTTTCAGCAGGCACCAGTGTGTATACTTGTAGTTACTGAAGGATGGAAAGTAATACCCCTATTATATCAGCAGATTCTCTGCCTTTCCTGTTTTGCTCCTCTGAAGCTTGAGAGTTCTGGTTCATGGTTATTTCTGGACATAGGCTTCCCATGAGAAATACAGACAAAGGAAGAAGATCTGGAGACTTTCTCCATCAAAAGAGGCTGTTGTCTGAGGCTGGAAAAGGACACCTGGTAACAAAAGGCTAGCCTATGAGGTAGAGAAGGAAGTCCTACACCTGTGACAGGTAATCCCAAGCAGTAGCACAGGCTGGAGGCTGGCTGGATAGGAGCAGCTCTGATGAAGAAGACCTGGGGTCCTGAACAGGAGTCATCTGTGTGCCCTGGCAGCAGGGAAAACAAACCACATTCTGGGCTGCATCACCAAGAACATATCCAGCAGCTCAAAGGATATGATTATGCCACTGTAGTCAGCATTTGTTTGGCCACACCTGGAATACTGTGTCCAACGTTGGTTCCACTCATTCAAGAAAGACATTTAGAAATTGGAGAGGGTCCAGCAAATAGCTACCAACAAGATTAGAGGTTTGGAGGGCTTGGCATATGAAGAAAGGTTGAAGGAATTTGGTCTGTTCAGCTTAGAAAAAGCGAAGGCTGAAAGGACCTAATCACTTCTAACACCTAAAAGGTAGTTACAGAAAAGATGGCTTCCTTTATTCTCAAGGGTGCCCAGGGACAGGACCAGAGGCAGTTGGCAGAAATTGCCTCAAGGAAAATTTGATCTGGCTATAAAAATATTATCTTTACCATGAGAACAATTAAACATTGGAACATATTGTCCAGAGAGGTGGCAGAATTTTCCCTTGCTGGAAGTATTGAAGGTTTTGCTTGATGAGACTGTGGACAATCTAATCTAAGGCCCTGCTTTTACCAGAAATTTGTGCCAGGTGGTCTCCAGGAGTCCTTTCCCACCTGGACCTCTCTGTGATTGAATGCTTTGGTGATTCTAAGAGTCTGGCTTTCTCCTGCAAGGAAAAATGCAGAAACACAGGTATCATGCCACAGTGTTTCCAAATCACAAAGCTGTACCCCAAACCTCTGCCTGATTTTCAGGACTGATGCTGCTGTTTCAGCCCTTGAAAAATGAGGTGAAAAAGAGAAGCAGAAAAGGGACCACTGGTCATCTGTGTCCTCATCCTAAATGCTTCTTTTGGGTAGTGCATCACAAGGATATATCTACTGCATATATTTCTTTCTTCTTCTCTCCATAATGTCTGCAATTTAACAGCAAAACTAATGTATGCCTGTGCTTTCTTCCAGAATAGGCCCTGGTTATGGGGAAACTTTCCTTTCTTTCTAGTGTTAACCCTGTTTGCATCTTTATCTTTGTATTGCTACCACAGGGGGAGGTAATGGTAACTGCAAGTGTGAGGAGGCACATCTCCAGTGAGAACTGTTTCTTGGACATGTCTCTGGAGATGCTGATCCAGTTTTGGAAGGATGGGATGTAGTCCTTCACACACTTAAAAAAGTCCCACCCCAGATTTTTTCATAGATTTTTCTTGTACCAGTGCCCATGGTATTTCTGTAGACAGCTGTGAGGAAGAGGTTGCACTGGGATTCCAGGCCTCAGAACTATCTAAGGCCTTTGATAGAAACAAGGTGTGTGATTAAAACTGTTCAGGGGCAAAGGTATATTGTGAACACAAAATGGGTTATTTTATTGCTCTGGTATGCAAGCTGTCTGTGTGCATGATGAGAAACTGATAGTGCTTAATTAGAATTAGGTAGGGGATCCAGGGCTACAGTGAGATAATTCTGTCAAAAAAATGCATAACATCATAAATTAAATGCAACTAGCATGACCTGAAGGTTCAGAAGGGAGTCGTGGGATGGAAAACTGCCCTCATCTGCATAACAGTATCAGAAATATAATAATTGGTCCAAAATTGCTAGGTAATAGTGTCAGAAATATCAAATTCAGGTATGAAAGTAATAGAATTGGGACCAATGAGAAAAAAGGTAGTTAGTGGCAGGTTGTTTATTGGAGAAGAGTGTGGGAAGAAAAAAAAGGAAGTGCGAAGATGGCTAAAAGCTATGTTTGGGAACAGAAAAGATGGGGAATATGGTATAAAGTTGGGTAGAGAACAAAGAACTCGGGCAGGAGAAATCTTGTGGCAGTAGGATGTCTATAGATAGTGGTGAACTCTGGACCCAAGCCTTCCAGGATCCTGTAAGGAACAACATTTGACAAAATGCTGGACTCTCCAAGAGGTCTATGGTCGAAAGACTTGGTGTGGGAAGTTTAAATAAGGAAGGGTAAACTTGTAAGGAGAGACAGACTTTTATCTTAATACTATGTGCAGAAGGACAGGCAATGGAATTGCAATTTAGTAGGCTTATGTGTGTGATTTATAAAATTTCTTTATAGTAATATAGTTGTGTGTCAGTACTAACATAAAACAATAGAATTTTAACTGAGTATTTCTGGTGTGTTAATACTACTAGTAATAGTAGTTGGTTTATTAGACTATTTAAGGTATTACTAGTTTCTTAGGGGTATGTTGGTTAATTCATAAACATCACAATCATCTTGATCAATAATGTCGCCAAGTCTGCAGTCTACAAAGGGAGAGTTGTACTTTGAGTGATAGGAAGTAACACCACCACTCTTCTGGGTGAGACACTCTGAAATTTTCCCCCACTCATGGACAAATGCTACAATGTTGATAGGGAATAGGCTCCTGAGAATGAGGAGGAGGAAGAATAAAAAAAATAGAAAAGCCCTAAAAACATCAGAAAAGCCCCAAACTCTTGAGAGAACAAATGTTTCTACACTGATGCACTTATGGACACCTGGGAAAAACACGAAGTAAAAAGCTAATAATTTCTGTTTCTTTGTAAACACGTAACTTTAATAAATACACATTTATATTGTGGAAATTAAAAGACACACACGGAACAAAATCACAAGGAGGCAGGGATCCTCAGATGCTCACTCATATGGGAGAAGAGCTAGAGCAATCAGGAGAAGTTGGGTCGTGCTGGAGAGGCACACAATATGCGTTTCACTACACAGCCTCCGAATTTCCAAGAACACCTTCAATCTGTGTCACGGATTCTCACTTTTCAAACTGTGTCCCCCTCTTCTGCCCTTAACTGTAAGAGCTTCCCAGCTTCTGATTTTTGTCAGTTTCAAGGAAGTAATGCAAAGACTGAATTCAACCTTGCAATCTCTTTTATTTTCTACCCCAGGACTTCGTGAATGTGTGCGAAGGATGGTTTAGCAGGTGGCATCAGCAGATGCCAGTGACAAACATTTTTCTTCAGGGACAGCAGTTTAATTTGGGAAGGATGTGACATGGCCAAGTCTCAGTGCAGTGCAGGAGATAAATGGATAGATTAACACCAGATCATGGCACAGACATGTTTTCAAAGCACAGCTGGGTGAGACACTCAAGTATATTTATTTGCGTTTATTGCTGTGTATTTTTCTTCTTCAATATCTTGCTCTATTCTTTCCTTTCAGAAGTCAATAAATCCAACAAATACCAGTACCTTAATTCCTTCCAGTCATCCTGGCTAAAGAAGAATATAGTGTCATATCAAAATGCACCCTTTCAGATCACTTTTTCAACTGAAACAGACCAATCCAATGTATCACATTATTGACTTGATACAATCCTCCCTATGCCAGTGTCTCATCCCACTCGGTGGGTTGCGAGATGCGTGAATCTTTTTGATTCCCCGAGGGTTTGTTTACCGACAAAGGCCGCTCTCTGCTTGGCAGAGCCACGGGGCTGGTAGAGTCACGACAATGACTCAGAAGAACAGTCTGACTAGCAATTTTATTAACTGGTGAATTAAATGGACAAACTTAACGAACTAGCAAGCTCAACAAACAAACAGAGGCTATTTGGCAATGGAGCTATTTTCCAGGCAGCCCATCACAATTCATCCAAAACTCATATACCTGGATATACATATATTGGAAAAGTAGAGGAAGAAAGAAGTGAGAAAAGGAAAAGAGAAGAGAGGAGGATAAAGAAAAGGAAAGGTATCACCACCCTTGGATCCTGCGATGATGATGACAGGTGTGGCAATCCTCCGGTGATGGGCGCACACCGTTCCCTGGGGTGGGGAGGTGACTTTTATAATCTAATCCCTGCCTCAGGTTACACCCCTGGAGGACTTATATTCTTCTGGTCCTCAAAAGTTCTCAATCTTCTACGCAGGCAGTGGGGAAGGGGGTTGGTCGCTAGGAGTTTCATTCCAAGTTTCGGGTGGTTGCAGGCCCATTCCTTAGATAAAACTCTGTGTGATCTCTGGCCGTATATGGTAACTACGCATCCTCCAACGCACTCTTCTCATGTCCCGTGCTAGGCAACTTGTTGTGCCTTTTGTCACTACAATGTTTGAGACAGTGCCTCTTTCAATCTCTCACAAGACAGTATCTCTTTCAGTCTCTCCTCTGATGAGCTCTCCCCATCCTGTGCTAGCCGACTTGCCGTCGCCATGCAAATCGCACCTTATCTCTCCACAATATTTGAGACATTAACTCTTTCAGTCCCTCACAGTCAGTGCCACTCAGCACAGAAGTGTATGCAAGCTGTTACACCATGCATCCACAGGGAGATCTTGTTCTTCCTTTGCCAGAAGAAATGATGACTTGGCCTAGGTGACAGGACAGAGTTTATGAAATTATTTGGACAAATCCACCTACAGTTCTGACTGTGCCTCAGGAACTTGACAGACCCAGTGCCAAACACAGATATCACTATGTATGGACAAACCAGATTTGGTGTGATTGACTTGAGTGAACTGATGAACTTCTCCTTGGGGATGTCGCGGATGGAGTGAGAGTGCACTTCACTCGTAAGAGAGAAGTAAAAATATAGTTTATTGATACAGAATAGGGAGTTAACAAAGTTCAATGCGACAGTGTTTTAACAAGATTCGATGGCGAGGCACACTTGATTATATACTGCATAGAGGACAGGGTCAGACAGAACTGTCAGGGAGACCCTCCCATTGAGTCATGAGGTTCGGAAAAGGATCCCCTTGCTTTCTAAGCTCCTTCTCAGAGAGGAGTCTAGGTGCAGCTAGATCCAGTCCTAGTCCCAGACTTGGTCAACGGTTTATGTCTAAAGGATTACATATGCGCAATCAATCCTTTATATTACTTAGCTAAGATTTCAAAGTTTAGCATGCTGTTAGTCACTTACCGAGGATCTGTTGCGGCAAGGAATCTCTCAACCTCGAGGAGTAACCTTGAGAGGCGTCCCTGCTCAAGGGGAGATCCTGGCGTGCAGCCCGCTGCCGTGCAGGAGAGCTCCAAGGGCCCTGGGCTGTCCACTATTTAAGGAGTAAGATGATTGACTTATGGTCATATTTGCATATCAGCAAGAGGTTTTAGATCCCTGCTTCAGGCAGCCCTTGGCTACTTTGTTGCCATTCGTCCTCAAGGTCCAGCATAAGCTGGATGCAGCTATCAGGATGACTCCCACTGACGGTTACTGCTTGTGCAGGGAGCTGCGGGGGGGGGAGCACACCGCCACACTCAGACACCATCATTTGTATCAGGAAAAATGTACCTGGAAAGAGAAAGGCAGACATGAAGGTTGGAGATAAAGAGTTCAATCCCTTCCCACAGGCAGTAGTTCAGTTAGGTGATGAAGCCAAGGACACTCCAGCATAGTAGCTCCAGTCTTACCTTGAAAAGGAAAAGTCTGCAAATACTTACACAACACATATTCCCAAATGCCAGCAATCCCTTGCACACTCTTGCATTCCAATACCAGCTAGGCATCAAAACCTGGAAAGCAGCACACAGAGCCAGAGCCAACAGCACAGTTAATAAATTGCTCCACATGACTAGTGTTAGGTTATCTATTTCATGTTTAATCACAGTGAAAAAAGACATCAACCAAAGATGGGAAAATTAGAGGAAACCAGTAACCTAATAGTTATCTAAACAGTGAAAACAGAGAACAGAGAATCTACTACTCCCTGCGTCCACCCAATAAGGACATTTAGCTCATCATCTGGATTCTGCACCTGAGATGCAGTAACGCTGGATGCAAGTACAAATTTGGAGGCGTGGCTGGAGACCAGCCATGCAGAAAGGGATCTGAGGGTGCTGGTTGACAGCAGCCTTAATGTGAGTTGGCAGTGTGCCCTGGCAGCCAAGAGGACAAACTGCATCTTGGGGTGTATCAAACACAGCATAACCAGCCACTCAAAAGAGTTGATTATCCCACTGTATTCAGCATTGTTGCAGCCTCACCTTGAGTATTGTGTGCAGTTCTGGGCCCCACAATTAAAAAAGGATATGACGGTACTCGAATGTGTCCAGAGGAGGGCAACAAAACTGGTGAAAGGGCTGGAAGGCATGTCCAATGAGGAGTGGGTGAGGACTCTGGGTTTGTCTTACTTGGAGAAAAGGCTGAGTGAGGGGCGACTTCAGTAGTCTGTACAGCTTCCTGAGGAGGAGAAGTGGAGAGGGAGGTGCTGACCTCTTCTCCCTGGTATCCAGTGCCAGGATGCATGGGAAGGGCTCAAAGCTGCATCAAGACTTGACATTAGACTGTTCAGACTTGATATTAGGAAACATTTCTTTACCGAGAGGGTGATCAAACCCTGGAACATGCTTCATAGAGAGGTGGTTGATGCCCCATGCTTGTCAGCGTTAAAAAGGCATTTGGAAAATGCCCTTAATAATATGCTTTAACTTTTGTCAGCCATGAAGTGGTCAGGCAGTTGGACTAGATGATCACTGTAGGTCCCTTCTATTCTATTCCATGCTATGCTATGCTATGCTATGCTATGCTATGCTATGCTATCCTTGTTAAGAAACAGGGAAACTCTTACCAGGATGACTTGCACATAAAAGGGGGATGATAAGCTAACGACTTATTATTTGATAACAGGAAGAGGATTCTGGAATTGACTATACCTTATTATAAAGTGCTCTAAGAGGACTGTGAGAATATGCAAGAGAAGTGCTAAGGGAAGAGAAAAAGATTTAAAAAAGGAGGGTGATTCAGGGAGAGAGAAATGTGGGGAAAGAGGGAAAAAGGGATAAAAGGTACCTGTTGTGTGCACTGGGGACTGGTCAGTTCATTTGTCTGGCCATGCCCTGCATGTGATCTCTACAGTCTGTCCTACCTTCTTATTAAAATCCATTTTTTACTATATTCCTAGATGAGGGGGCTTTCTATTCTGTGTGCATGTGTCTATATGGAAATCTAAGTGCCAGTAACTGGAATAGAGACCATGTATCATAAAAGTTTGGGTCATGGTGGTGCCAGCAATTGGAGAGGAAACCATGCATCATAAGAACCGCTGTGTCTGGGGTACCAGCAACTGCAGAGACTGGAGTAAGTATATATTGTGTGAGTGTTTATGTCAATGTGTGCAATCACTACTGAGTATCAAGCCAGACTAGCCAATGAGTAGAACAGGTTTGGGAGCCAGGAGTTAAATCAGCCATAAATCTGGGCCAGGTACTGCAGAAACAAGGGAATCTGAGATACGGCTACTGGGAGAAGGGGCAGGAGGTTCAAACCAAGTACCAGAGTACAGGCTAGAGGCTGGACCTCTGGTCAGCTACTGGTAAGGCCAGAGGTCTGGACCAGCTAGCAGAGAGACCCTTTTGCATGGGAGGCAACTCGGAGACCAGGGCATCCAGGACCAGCTACTGCATAGACTGGATGTCTAAGGTCAATTGCTGGGGGTGGAGCATAGAGTGCATGTGTCTGTGAGTGAGTGGGTGGGTGCCCAGGTCTGAGAACCAGCAACTGGAATAAGACTGTGGTCCTCAGCGGTCTGGACAACTACTGGATAGACCTGAGCGCCTAGGGCCAGCTACTGGAGGTCTCCACAGTGTATACACATTAATATATGCATGTATGTACATGTTTTCAATTAATACTCTTTCATACTGATCAGCCAGAGAGGGAAACAATATCAGGCTGGCTGTGCTGCTCATATTTACATGTCTGCTGTGTTCTCTGTGTTTCTTGACCTGTGTGGCCAGCCATGTAGATATTGTATAATGTGTGGGTGTGTCTGTCAGGAATACATGCTCAGCCTCACTACAAGCATGACGTGGAAACTATAGAGGACAACTAAGAGTCACAGAATCAGAGAATCGTTGAGGTTGAAAGGGACCTCTGGAAGTCATCTGGCCCAACCCCCCTGCTCAATCAGGGACATCTAGAGCCAGTTGCCAAGGACCATGTCCAGATGGCTTTTGAGTATCTCCAAGAAGGGAGACTCTGCAATCTCTCTGGGCATCCTTTGCCAGTTCTTCATCACTCTCAGAGTAAAAAAGTGTTTCATTAAGTTCAGAGGGAACCTCCTGTGTTTCCGTTTGTGCCCATTGGCTCTTGTCCGGTCACTGGACACCATTGGAAAGAGCCTGGTTCCATCCTCTTTACAGCCTCCCTTCAGGTATTTATATATTTGTAAGATCCCCCCAAGCCTTCTCTTCTTCAGGCTGAACAGTCCCAGCTCTCTCAGACTTCCCTTAATCATCTTTGTAGCCCTTTGCTGGACTCTCTCCAGTATGTCCATGTCTCTCTTGTACAGGGGAGCCCAGAACTAGACACAGCTCTCCAGGTGTGGTCTCACCAGTGCTGAGCAGAGGGGAAGGATCACCTCCCTCGACCTGCTGACAATGCTTTGCCTAATGCAGCCCAGGATATAATTTGCCTTCTTCCTTCCTCTTCTCCACCACCACTTGTGTGCCCTCAGAGTCACCCCCCTCTCTCCTGATGATCCCTTGCTTGCAGGCTCCTGTCACCCAAAAAGCCCCATCAGCGCAAAATCCTTTCCCCTTGTGCAGTGAGTTTTTACGCGTCCTGCTGCAGACTGGCACAGCTCAGGCTTCACCCCGTGCCTAGAGGCTGTGAGGGTATCTACCCTCCAAGGGTACATCCCTTTTCTTTACATTAGGATGTTGGACAGGCAGCTTGGGGCAGATTTGGGCTGCACAGAGAAGGAGCCATGTGCCCCTCTGCTGCCCTTACACTGGCTCCACAGCGTCCCTGCCCAGAGAGATTCCCTGAGGTGGCCCCTCTGCCCCCATTCTCCTGGGATTGAAGGAGAACCAGGCTAGCTGTGAGGAAAAGAGCTAATGGTAGCTTGTGGGGAAGCCTGTGAATGGAGGTGAAAAGTCTGTGCTGGTTGAGGGGTTTGAGGATTGACCTGCCCATAGAACTTATTCACACATGAAATTTTATTTCTAACTTCCATTATAAATATCAAATTTTACTGCAAATTCAGTTGCCCATGGACAGATTGGGAGTTCCAACGTCTACTAATCCCAAACCTCACTGGTATTTCCCACAGCAAGTACAAGCAACTGTCATTTTGAGAAAGGGCCCTGTCACCACAGCAGTCCTCCCCCTTCTTGTGCTGCCTTTCCCTTCATTGGCATCACTGTGTGCTGCCTAGCACAGAAATAGGTGGCTGTGTCTAAGGCTGTAAGAACATGCAGCTGCAGGGAGACTTTGTTTTTGTCTTTATCTGCAGAGATGGTGACTCGGCCTTGGAAGGGTGGGGCATAGCCTGTGTTATTTCCAAAAGGATAGATCCAGCCTAGAAATTGCAGCTCCCCTCCTCGGGCCTGACGGACACAATGCCAGTCATATTGGGGGCTATCCAGAGGTACTCCCATTACACTACAGGTGAGTAGGAGTGATCCAGAGACTTCCCCCTCCTTGGGACCAGATGCTACCATCTTTATGGGGGAAAGGGTACCTGGAAAGACACAGAGCAGGTGTGAGTTTTGAGTGTCTGTTGCTCATGGGTGCGATAGTACATCCTGGGGTTGTAGGGTGCAAAAAAAGCTCTTCCCAGTCCTCCTGCTCCCTTCACCAGCTACTCCTGGATCCACACCCCTGTGCACAGAGAGTGCAGAGAACAGGCTGGGCATGGACAGATGGGGAATTGGTTTGTCAGTTGCACATGAGCCCCAGCTGGACAAGAAGCACGGGACTCTTAAACCTCTCCAGGAAATTGCCTGCCCCTTGAAAAATACAAAGGCTGCTCAGGGTGAGACTCTGCACAGCTCCTTGGGGCAGTTACTGGCTTTGTCTAGGAATATCTTCCCCCTACTCCATGCTCAGAAAAAAATTTGCTGAAAACTTCCCTCATCTGCACTGCACCAGCATCCCACCCCACCTGAAAAGGGAAGATGATTTCCATGCAAGGATTCATCTTATGTAGTGGTATTTCTAGGTGGGCAGTAGCAGGCCAAGGTGTGCTGGGGCAGCCTAAGCCTACTCAGTCCCAGTGTCTCTCCCCTTCCCTCATGGCTCTCATCTCCAAGCAGTGCTGTGCAGGACAAAGTCAGGAGTCAAGGACCTAACGTCCATGTCCATGGGATCATGTCCTTCTGTTTTGGGGCAGCGAGAAGAGAAACTAAACTCCAAAGGGACACAGAGAGGAGCAGAGCCCAACTCTTGACTCCCAGAGGAGAGAGGCAAGACCTGGGTTGGGCAGATGGAGCCTGTGACCTTCTGGCCCCATCACACACACCCCAGCAGCACTGGGAACACCAGCCTAGGGCACATACCAGTCCCAGCTGCTGCATGGGTAGAAGTGGGCTGAGCATGATGGGCTCATATTTGGTGCTTATCTTCACCCTTTGTGGGAACACGGTCCAGGAGTACCCTGCAGGAGTACAGGTCACAGCTGGGACTCTCCAGGGCCCTGCTAGGCTCTTCCACACTTGGCTCAGCAGAAAGAGAAGCATACCCTCTTCCACTCTCTCTTCCCCAGCAGTAACCCTCCTCTTTCTCATGTTGCATCCACAGGGGTGTCTAGCTCTCTTTCCATCCTCTTTCCTGTGGTGCTTCATACTTGCCCTTGTGTAGGGGAGATCAGTGCCCTGGGGTGGAAACTGGAGCGGCTGGAGGTAGAAGGCAGGCAGAAGCTCACTGGATCTTGTAGTCCCAGGGTGAGCAGAGACCCAGGGAGGATTTTGCCTCATCCCTGCCTGGCTCCTGCAAGCTGTGCTAATTCACCACATGCATAAGTAGTTGGTAGGATCCTGAGGATGCAGGATGTGCAAGACCAGAAATGCGCTCTGGGAGATGGTCCTAGAGGTGGTGGCTGGCCATATTGCGATGTGGAAGAACTGTGGTTGATGTAGGAGACAAACTGCGTACCCTTACACTATACATCTCTTGGTACAAGTGAAACCCCAAGGTCAGAGGCCTGGCAGGAGAGATGTATTGAGCCCCTGGGTGCTGTCAGCCACTCTCGACCCACCACCAGCCACACCTGAGGGCTCACATCTGCCAAGACACATGGTCACAGTCACAGCAACAAGAGGGTAGGTGCACGGATCCCAAAGGCTCCCCTATCACTTTCAGCTGTTGTGCCCCTCACTCAGGTTTGCTCCCCACCACTGACAGACTGTCCATTCAGCCAGGGCATGGTGTTTGGTAGGGGGGGGAGGAGAATGCGGGGGGGCTACAACCTGCTCCTCTCCCTTTTACAAAGGGAAGTCAAAGCTCCAAAGCTGTCCCTGTCCCCCCACACAACCCTTCACTCTCCATGGGCTGGATACACCAACATGTGGATAAATGGGATGTGACACATCAGGAATGCATGGGATAGGCATTACAGTGAGGCATGGAAATACCTGGGCACAGAAATGGCCCTGTATTCCTGGGACCCCTCTTGGGACATGCCTTACTTACCTCCTGCAGTTGCTGCCAAGAGGAGACATGACAGCATTAGGACCATCCTGCCCCTGCTCCTTCTTCTCCAGCCAGAGCTAAGCCCAGACCCAGGCTTGCTCCCCCCATTCCCACCCACAGCAGGACACTGCAGGGCTGAGCAATGCTCTGCGGATCTGGAGAGAGGGGTCAAGATACAATGTGAGGACAGAGCTCAGATATGCCTAGGTCAGGAAGAGGCAGCTTGGGTTCCCATCCCTTCCAGCCCTGGGGGCTGGTGAACATCTCTTGAGCCTGGCTGTTGGGTAATGCAGGGCTATGTCAGATCTCCATTCGTCTATCGATCCACCAACTGCCACAAATCTATGGGATGGCAGGAAAGGGCAAAGCATTTTGGGAACAATACAGTTCTAAGGCAGAGAGAAACACAAAAAAACATGTCCGTGTCCTCTTCTGAGGAAAGAGGGGCTCTCACCTTTAAGGGCTGCAGCAAAGATGATGACCAGCATCCAGAGGAACATTGCAGGCTTCCCCAGAGGAATTTGCATGGTGCACTGTGAAGTAGGAAAGAAAAATTTTGGGGCTGAGAAGGACTCTGACTTTCCACTTTTCAAGACAGCAGAGAAATGCTCTGTCCTTCCAGTATTGAAGGGTCAGACTTCCTTGCAACTCCAGGCAGATTTTTAGCCTTTTCTGAGCAACCCCTTTGCAGTTGCAGGTACTTCATACACTGGGGGGTTGGATACGTTTGTCACTGCTGGCCTGGGTGGGGACAGGAAACCACATTCTCTTTTTTGTATGGCTAAGCCTGCAGAGGAAACCCAGGGACCTCTCTTTTCTCCCCAGGGCCCCTCATACCAGTATCTCTGAACCTCCTATCAGTGGCTGTGGCTTGTGGTCATGTAGATGGCAGGGAGAGGACAGGCATGGTAATGTGGAGAGGGTCTTGTCTCTGGAAGTGATATCCTTCCTCCCTCGGCATGGCCCAAACCTTTTGCTCCACCCCCAGCCAAGGGACACAGCTACCAGATCTGGGAGGGAGCAGGAGGATTTTCTCTCCTGGCTCCTCCATATCCATATCACTGTGAGCTGTGCCTAAAACATTGAAATCTTGAAATCAGGCAGTCTTCGTGTTCCTGTGTGGTGAAGAGCAGGATCCCCACCTTGGAGGAACATCTACCCTGGGTGAAATGCGCCATGTGTCTGTAGGGAGAATCCTGTCATGCACCACATATTGTGGGGGCCCACGGGGGTGCTCCAGCACCAATGCTGATAAATGGGAGAGGCCTCAGAGCTATAAGTCCATCACCGAGCTCCCTGGTCCCCTGCTCATTGCCCACAGTGCTCAGAGTGCAGGCTGACTCAAATTTCATTTGGAAACAAAGTCTCCACTGCTCCACTCCACCCAGCACAGAGAGGCTGACTGGGGAGCTAGAGGAACAGGGAGAGATGCTCCAGGTGGTTAAAACACCCAAAGGGATTTAGGGGAAGCAAGGAGAGCTGTTAGAGGGGCTGGAGGCAAGCTCTTTCCTGGCTTAGCAGAGAGCACTTAGCGTTCTTTAGGGGACATGAAAAATGTTGAAGATCCCCCTCAGGCTTAAATCCTGCTCTTGGGTCCTGGTGTAGAAATGTGGCAAAGCCAGGAAGTATCCAGTTGCTGCAGGGGATATCTACCCTCTCCACAGATCTAACCGCAGGATGTCAGGAGATTATAAGATTATAAGGGCAGAAGAAGTGATAGGAAGAGTGTCCTGGTTCCGGCTGGGATGATAGAATTAATTTTTCTCCTAGTAGCTACTATAGTGCTGTGTTTTGGATTTAGCATGAGAACCGTGTGATAACACACTGATGTTTTAGTTGTTGCTAAGCAGTGCTTATACTAAGTAAAGGACTTTTCAGCTTCCCATGCTCTGCCAGGTGCACAAGAAGCTGGGAGGGAGCACAGCCAGGACAGCTGACCTAAATTGGCCAAAGGCTTATTCCATACCATATGACGTCACCGTCAGTATTGGGGGAAGGTGGCCGGGGAGCAGTGATTGCTGCTCGGGGACTGGCTGGACATCAGTCAGTGGTTGGTAAGCGGTTGCATCACTTGTTTTTCCTGGGTTTTGTTCCTCTCTGTTGTTGTTTTTCTTTTCATTACAATTTCTTATTTTTTTTTAATTTCAATTATTAAACTGTTCTTATCTCAACCCATGAGTTTTCTTACTTTTGCCCTTCCAATTCGCTCCCCATCCCACGGGGAGGGGGGAGAGTGAGCGAGCGGCTGTGTGGTGCTTGGTTGCCTGCCAACCGGGGTTAAACCACGACAAGGAGCTAACTGAGCATGTCCATAGGTGCAGAGAGAGAAGGGAAGAGAAAAACAAAAGTATCTGTGACTCAGCCTCAGTAACAGAATCATCTCCAGCCATACTCGTGTGATATAAACCAAGATGACCTCATGTCTATTTAATGCCACCATTCAATTTCACAGGTTAAAACATGAAGGTACCTTTCTGCTTTCTCCTCCCACATTGTCATGTAGTCAGAGGAAGTCCTACACAAAAAAATGATGAGTGTCCCATAGCTGGTAGCTGAAATAGCAGCCACCAGTGTAGGGCCACGCTAATCTTTAACCAGAGAGGCTATGGCCTAATTAGGATTAAAATATTTCTAGCAAATTAGGTGTGCTTTTCAAAACAGCTTACTGGGCAGGGCTACCTTGACGTGCATTAAATTATTCTTGCTTTCGTTTCTCTATTCTTTCTTTGGTTCTGTTGTCATGCTTGGTCTGTGTGGCTATATTTGTTTGTGAGCAACCAGAGAAAGTGAGTTATTTCCAGCTTTCCTCTAAAACCAAGGCAATGAAATAAGAAAATTATATTAAGATGTAACTACTTATTTTTTCTACTTTAACTGGTTGGTTAACAGGTTGATCTTTTATTCTGCTGTAGTAGGGAAGGCAGAGAAAGAAATACCAGGACAGGCTGAACCTGGACTTGTAACTGACAATGAACTGGAGATTATATTTTTGCGTGCCTCATAGTTCATAGGATTTATGGGTTTACTCTGTTTGTGCAGTGCACTATGAATGCACAGGGGATGCTCCTCCATACTTTTCCTGCCTTCTTACGGTGAGACTTGGTTGGCAAAGAGGGAGAATACTCCTTTGCTTTCCAGGAGGAACAGGGCAGAGGGAATGATATGGCTTGCACCAGAGAAGGGTAATGGGCTGCTATTTTGGATGGAAGAGTACTGGCACATGGACAAAATGAAACTTCCAAGAGCACTGAGCAGGGTTGCTCTGTTGTTTCCTTTTGTCACAGCCCTTCAGGACTCTATGTCCCTGACTCTGTGTCTGGACAGTGGTAGGTAGATGAATCTGCAAGGATCTAGGAGTACAGGTGCGGGGACAGATTCAGGGAGAACTGGTTGGTGAAGGGGACTGCGGGAATGAGGATTAAATTTTTTTGAGGGATGGGTCATATCCTGCATCCCCATCTCAATAAATGAGACACAACCAGTTCAGGGTTTTTCCGGGGCATTCCCTGTACCAGTTTCCTCCAAAGCCTTAGTTGTGAACCTTTCCTATACCAGGCTGGGCAGCATCAGCTGTAACTGCAAGGTAGCACCTTGTGAAAGAGAGTCAAGAAACTATTCTGACCATTGGATGTGAATGGAGAATGTGTGTGTAGTCAGGAAGACAGAATTTTTCCCCAGTATTCTCCTGACCTCTAGTTCCCTCTTCAGGCTCGGGAGGAGGAGGCAGAGGAAGGGATTAATGGACACTTCCCCAGTCATTGCAAATAGATGGCAGAAAGGGTTCAGATAATCCTAAACAGCATATCCTCCTGCCACCATCAGGCAAAGCACAGGGGACTGGAGGGAACACTAGACTGACTCAGGAGGACGCATTGTGTGCTAGCCAGACACCAGCACCCTCATAGTTACTGTGGCCCAGGAACAGCAGAGAGAAAAGCCAGTCCATCATGGTCCAGGGCAGGAAGAGAAATTGCCTTGTAAGCTGCACTGGGGGCATCTCCTGCAGCTACCAAGGAGGAGGCTGGAAAGGGGGTGAAAGAATAATGGGTTGAGCAGGCAGGTGCTAGTGCTGAGCTGAGTGAGTCACAGACTCAGTACTAGAACTTCACTTTTGTCTCTGGCTGGAGCAGAACTGCTAGGGGAGCAGCCCTCCCCACAGAGCAAGCAGGGTCCACCCTGGCCTGGAATCTGGAGATCTTGGTGGTCCACTGACCTCATGAGCAGTAGTTGAGCCTTTTGGTCAAAGCTGAGCCTGCCTTAGCCCCCATCCTTGCTCTCTGGAAATCAGACACCTAGCATCCTTGAGTCTCAGGACTGCTGTAAAGACACATGAGGATCCAGGCTGTATCTGTAGCCCTGGAGCTGAGGAACAGCCTTTGGGAAAGCTGTGGTACCTTTCATGCCCGAGACCAGCAGCCAATGCTGAAAACCCAATACTGAGTGCCCCACTTCTGAGTCACATCCAGTAGACTGGAAGCTTGAACATCATAAGACAGAAGGATAAAATTGGAAGTCTTCCTCTATGCTCCCCTTGATGACGAGTGACCGAAGGACGATTGAGAAAGAATGAAAGGAACTGATATGGAGGGAGTAAAAGTTAATACAGCGACCCTGAAAAGACAACATTGTAAATCTAAGACAAGGGAAGCATCTGCTAGCCCACCAGTCACTGAAGCAAACCACCTGAAAGTAACCTATCCTCATCTTAATACAGTTATAATGTTAAAATACACACCCCTAGCGAAAAGAAACCTAACTATGGCTGCACCCCCGCCCTGTTAGTGCGCACACGTAGTTGAATAAAAAGATTATACAACTTAAATGATTATGTAGCACAATGAACCAATCAAAATGTCTTGTATAACAATACCTTGTTTTGTAAAAGTATATAAATGATGTACCTTTGCAAGGAGGGTGTGCTAGATTTGTGGAGTTACCACCTAGCACTCATCTCTGCACAGACATGAAATAAACAAATATCTTGACTCTGTTTTTTGGCTTCTTGCATAGTGGGTAAAGAACCCAGATTTGGGACAACACCCTGACTGCATTTCCATGTGACACCTGGTAAAACAAATGGAGGTACTAAGGCCACGCTGCTGCACTATCTCCTGTATCTCTGGGTCTGAGCAGTCAAGAAGAGCAGATTGAGTCACGTAGGGCTCAGGGCAATGTCTCAGAAGGAGAGAGCCAAGGGGAGATCCCAGTGTCATAGTCAGAGTGGAGCCTTGCAGTTGGGGAGTGAGTGGGAAGGACTGAATGAACGTCAATAAGTCATTTTATTCACACTGCAGATGCACTTAGCGTTGTTTGCGAGGTCAAATGCAGCAAGTGTTGTGGAGCTCCAGTCAGCCTACAAGGAAAACCTTTCCTGAGCAAACAGGAATGCTCTCTATCCAACCCCCCCCTCCAAAGGCTAGTAGGCTAGGGGTAGCAAGAGGTTGGGAGGGGTGTAGCCAGGACAGCTGACCCAAACTGACCAAAGGGATAGTCGATAGCACGTGGTGTCATGCTCAGCAATAAAAGCTGAGAGAGAGGAGGAGGGTGGGGCAGTCATTATTAACGTGGTTGTCTTCTGAAGCAAATGCTGTGCACACTGAGGCCATACTTTCCAGGCTGCACATCTCCTGCTGATGGGAAGGAGAGAATAAATCCTTATTTTTTTAGAATAGAATAGAATGGAATAGTTAAGTTGGAGGGGACATACAACAATGACCTAATCCATCTTTTCCTTTGCTTCCGCGTGCAGCCTTTACTTTCTTTCATTAAACTGCCTTTATCTTTATCCACAAGTTTTTTATCTTGTTTTGTCTCCCTTTCCTGCTGAGGAGGAGGGGTGTGAGTAGCTTGGTGGGCACCTGGCAGCCAGCCAAGATCAACCCACCAGAGACAGATAACCAGGCTCTCACACATTTGACACGGCCGATGATGTAATCCATTAGAGGAATCTGGAGGAGCCTGGAGAGCCCGGAGCATCTCCATGATCAGCATGTTCCTGGGCTGGGCAGTAAATGGAGTCCCACCAGGTGCGGATAGATTGCTTGAGGTAAAGAGACCCAAAGGTAAATTGCCAAATTAAGGTATCCACAGGCAAACAAGGACTTTGCAATCCCCAAGGGATTTAGTGAAGGACCAGCAGACGCAAGGAAGGGAGCCTGGTGAATGATTAATTTCACTCTGGATGAATTACTATCAGCTGGATCTAGAGACACACTGGGACACATCTAGAGCCTTTGGAAATGCTCCGTAGAATTTCCAACCACCTGACACATCCACAGACCCCTGGGGAGGGGATTTAGCAGCAGTGGTCCCAACCCAGCTGGCACTACTTCCCACTCCAACCAGCACAGCCAGTGTGAGTACCACAGCCTGCTTGGTCTGCTAAAGAGCACTGCCAGCTCAGGATCCTGTAGGGAGCATGAGGAGGGGGCCAGGAATGGCCAGGAGGAATGGAGAGAGATCAGAAGGGAAGTGACTTAAGCTGGAAGTTTCCTCAGAGAGGAAAACAACAATATTCATGTAACCAAGGACTGTGGGAACCCCAAACCATGCTCATGGTGCTGAGCCAGAAGTTCTTGCTTTCCTGATACTCCACCAGGTCTGGGAAGTGGTGGAAGAAGGACTGATGACCCCTACTCCCCATCTCTTAATGCCATCATCCTTCCTGAATGAAAAAGTGAAGATAGAACACTGTGTCAGGTATTGCGCTGAAGGAAGCATGACCCATGAGGCCATGTGAGTTTGCATCTGTCCCGCAGTCTCTTCTCATCCTGGGTGTGTAGTTCTGGGGCTGGAAGGGGACTCAGCTCCCTCAAAGCTTGACACAAACCCACAGGAGGTAAGATTCCTCTTGCCTTGATTAAGTTGTGCACAAAATTGGCACCTGCATGTGAACTGCTTGTCTCAGCTCCCATGCTAACTAATGCAGGTGGAGGTCATGAGTGAGTTGTTGAGATGCAAACACCTGGTAACATTTGAGGAGCAGGAAGCACTGCAAAATATGTGCAGGTAACTGCAAGCTCTAATGGAGCAATTCTGAGGGATGGGGCAGCATGTGAGCATCTTGGAGGCTGGTGAGAAATCCCTTTGGCCCAGTGAAATGACAGCAGATGCCCACATTTAGTAGAAGTGGACCTGTGCCTAATCCATATTATGAATATAATAGTTATGTTCAGGGCAGCTGACAGAGGTCTTCATCTGAGCACACCAACTCATGTGCCACAGAGAGCGCGCTCAGTCTCTCTCTTTCTCTTCTTCATACCTGTATCTACTATGTCCAGTGACTAGAGTGATGTCCAGTGACCATAATGCCAGTAGTCTCATGGACACCTCTACATTGCTTCACTTAATTGAGTCCAGATCCTGAATTTGTTAGCCAAAAACAGGCCTGTAGTGGTAATTCAAGTACCAAAAACCATACACCACAACTGGAGCACAGAGCTGACAAGGGCAGCACAGGACCTATCAAGAGCTATCCCCATTCAGAGCTAGTACACAATAGATGATACCCCAGGTCATCTCAGACAGATTTGATGCTTATGAGCAAGTGACTGATACCCACCACTACTGTGAGGCAAGGCCTGTCCTATCCCTATCCAGTAGGTGCAGGCAGTGCTTCTCCCACATGCTTTAGTCATCCCCCAGATTATACAAAGAACAGACCAAGACTTTTACAGTGTTCCTGGGTCAAAGTATGTCCATACCCAAGGATGTTTTCAGCAGCACCTTCTCCTTTCTGTAGATCACCTGCACTTCCATCACAAGTCCTCTGGGCCTGCAGAGACATCACAGAGAGCAAAACTTATTTCTCTCTGGCCTGGTGGACAGCAGGGTTTGCTATCTTTGTGCACACCTTACTTCAGCCATACATTGCCATCTGCCATCTATGCCAGCATGTCTCTGTTCTGAAGAGGAGTCTTTGCTTATGCATGGTCTTGGGCACTTGGTAGCAGGCTTCCCCATCGCAAGTGAGAGCTTGGCCCTGGTGCCACAGCTGAGGTGTACTAGTGCCTTAAGCCAGAGTCACAGACAGGAGGAGCTGGAACCCCGTGTTCCATCACAGAGCTTTGACATAGATGCAATAACTGCCAAGGCATAGTGGGAGAGTTTGCACAACTGGTGGTCTGCAATGGATTGGTACAGGAGACAAAGGCTGGGAAGATCAGGCAGGATGGGTATGGACTTTCTCTATGGGAAGAGCAACAGTTTGGGTGAGCCCCTGTGGTAAGGGTCAGAGGAAAGGCCATTTAGGGGGATGTTGTGGTGGGAGATAAGGGTCTCCAGAGAGATCTTATAACATCCTTCCAGTACTTAAATGGGTCTTACGGGGGGAGAGGGGGAGAGACTCTTTATCAGGGAGTGTACTGATAGGATGAGAAGTAATGGTTTTAAAATGAAAGATGGTAGATATAGATTAGATATAGGGAAGTAAGTCTTTAGTGTCTGCGTAAACACTGTACAGTAGACACTGGAACTGGATGCCCAGAGATGTGGATACCCCCTCCCTGGAGTGGTACTACAGGGGTCTATCTTGCAACCTGCCACCCTCAATGTGTTTTTGAGGCCTGGAGGAGGTGTAAGAGTCCTTTCCCATACAGACACTGTATGGACTACCTTGCTCCTGACCTCTCCAAAACCACCTTTTCTCTGATAAACCAGCTGGGACTTGCATCACTTTTCCATACATCAGACTTCTCCACTGAGGTCTGCAGGAGGATGTAACACTTCCTTTGTACAAATTCCCACCTGCTTTTCGCAGAGAATTGGCTGCACACAGGCCCAGAAGGGTTTTTCTAAATTGCAAACAAAGAAAACGAAAGCATGATAAAGTTTCATAAAGAATGAAACACACTCCTCATTGCCAACCTGATTGGTTTCTTCATGAAGTAACTGCATTTGTTCCTGAAGGGGAGAACAGTAGCTGTCATTTACCTCAGCTTCAGCAAGACTTCTGACACAGTCTCCCTCAATATTCTTGTGCCCAAGTTAGGACATTACAGTCCGGATGGGCACACAAACAGATGGGTAAAAACGATTTGGTTGATAGGACTGAGAGAGCAGTGCTGAAGGGGTCATACCCTACCTGGAGGACAGTGGGACATATGGGGGCATTGTGGGGCAGCACAGGGGACTCCCCTGGGCCAAGTGCAGTTTTTAACACCTGTACACATGACCAAGAGGCGCAATTCTCACCACGTTTGTCGATGACAACATGGGAGGACCATTCCTTTTGCCTTAGGTATGCCATTCAGAGTAAACCTATAGTCAGGAGGACTATCCTCTCGGGAACATCATTAAATGCCTTAAATAGTATTGGGACCAATACTATTTAATATCTTCATCAATGACATAGATACTTTGACTGTGTGCACCCTCAGCAAGTTTGCAGATGACATCAAGCTGAATGGTGCTGTTGATACACTTGACGGAACGGATACCATCCAGAGAGACCTTAACAGGCTGAAAGAGTGGGGCCATGTAAACCTCATGAAGATAAACAAAGTCCAAGTCCAAGGTTCTGCACCGGGTTTGGGGCAATCCCCAGTATCAGTACAAACTGGGGGATGAATAGATTGAGAGCAGCCCTAAGGAGAGGACCTGGGGATACTGGTGGGTGAAAAATTTCATAAAAGCCAGCAATGTGTGCTTGCAGCCCAGAAGACAATCGTATGCTGGGCTGCATTAAAAGAAATGCCTCTACCAGGTCAAGGGAAGTGATTCTCCCCCTCTACTCCGCTCTTGTGAGACAACACCTGGAGTGCTGCATCAAGCTCTGGGGTCCTCAGCATAATAAAGACTTGGAACTGTTAGAGCAGGTTCAGAGGAGGGCCACAAAAATTTTCAGAGCTCTGGAACACATTTCCTGTGAAGAATGTCTGAGAGAGTAGGGGTTGTTCAACCTTGAGACGAAAAAGCTCCAGAGAGACCTGATTCTATGAAATGCAAGAAGGACAAATACCATGACCTGCACCTGGGATAGACTAACACCCTGCAGTGGTAGAGGCTGCGGATTGCCTGGCTGGGGAGCAGCTCTGTGGAAAATGTCCTGGTGGTACTGAGTGACAGAAGGCAAAACACAATCCACCAGTGAGACATGGTAGCAAAGGCAGCCAGCAGTGACCTGGAGTATATAAACAAAAGCCTCACAAAAGGATTGAGGAAAGCAAATTTCTCCTGCAGCTCCTCACTTGTTAGCCCATATGTACACTACTGTGTCCATTTTAGGGCCGGCAGTTCAAGTGTACTGGGTCTGGCTGGGATGGGGTTAACTTTCTTCATAGCATTCCACATGGTTCTGTGCTTTGGATTTGTAGCTACAGCAGTGTTGGTAACACACCAGTGTTTTGGCTATTGCTGAGCAGTGTTTGCAAAGTATCAAGGACTTCTCTGCTCCTCACATTGCCCCATCAGCGAGAAGGCTAGGGGTGGCAAAGAAGTTGGGTGGGGACACAGCCAGGCAGGTGACCCAAGGGCTATTCCAGACCATATGACATCATGCTCAGCAATAAAAGCTGAGGCAGATGAAGAAGGAGGTAGAGGTTTTTTGTCATTCAAGGAGTCTGTTACTGGGAGACTGGCTGGTCAGCTGTCTGCTTGTGGGAGGTGGTGAGTGATTATCTTTGTATCACTTGTTGAGGTTTTTTTTTTTTTAAATCTCTTTCCTTCACCTATTAAACCATCTTTATATCGACCCACAACTTTTCATGCTTTATTTTTTCCTATTCTCTCCCTCATCCCACTGAGAAAGGGGAGGAAAGAGTGAGTAGCTGTGTTGCTGCTTGGCTATTGGCCAGAGTTAACACACCACATCAAGGAAGATGTTGATAACTGGGAGAGAATTCAGCAGAGGGCTGCCAAGGCGCTCAGGAGATGGAGCAATATCCTGTGAGGAGAAACAGAGCGCTAAGGCCTTGTTCAGCTTGGAGAAGGGGAGGCCTCAGGAATCTCATGTCAGTCCCTATGGGGGGGGTTCAGGAAAATGGAGGCAGTCTTGTCACTGTGGTGTTTAGCAGAAAGATAACAGACAATAGTCAGTTGAAATAAGGAAGGTTCAGAGTGGAGAGAAGGAAAATATTTTTCTCCATGAGGGTATCCAAGCATTGGCGCAGGTTACCCAGAGACGCTGTGCCAGCTCTGTACTTCGATATTTTCCAGCCCCACGGGATAAAGCCTTGAGCAATGTGTTGTGACGCCATAGCTGTGAGCTGTGAGCTGTGATTTTGCTGTGAGCAGGAGGTTGGACCAGAGAGCTCCTGAAGTCCTGTTCTACCTAAATGTTTCCGTGATTCCTTCCCTCTGATAATTCCTCCATTGATGACAATAGGGAAAGCTCTCAATTTCCCCGTGACTTTGGAAGAAAGTCAGTTGTTAGTATACTCAGAGCAAATGCACCTTTCTTTTCCTGCTCATGGCAGTGTTGCTGAGATGCAGGGCTGCTTGTTAGGTATCCACAAACAGCCCTGATCACTTCCTTTCATTCCCTTTTCACCCTTTTCCCTCCCCTCAAGTCCTACTCTTTAACAATCCTTAACACCTCCCATGCAAAAAGCCAGCCCTTTTTCACCATTTACCCACATCCCTGCACACAGCGATCAGTATGCAATACCTTCTGATACTTGAGGAAACATCCATTTTCTTGGACACAGGACTGCAATTCTTCTGCAAGTTTCCTTGCATAGCTCCAGACCATGTGGTGCTTTAGGCTGTAAACAGAATTGACACAAAGCCTCCAACTTGGGTCCTATCAAATACTATGTTGCTAAAAGAGAGGGGGATGGAGGGATTTCAGACATTCCAAGTTCCTGCTGAAGGCATCATAGAAAGGATTGGAAGATAGCAGTTCTGAACTAGCATAGCCTTTAGATCAATTTGCATGTGATGATGGCTCTTTTCCCCCCCTTGCAGTCATCGGTACTCAGAAATCTCACCTGGTTTTAATTCCTCTCCTCTCAAATCCTGACTAATTGACAGGAAGAAAGGAAGCAGAAAGGCCCGAGATGTCTGTCAATCAGCTGGGGTCTGGCACTTGGATTGCCACAGTGTCATTTCATTGTACAACCAATAAAGAATCAAGCTGGGAAGTGAGTCTGCTACTCCGAATCAACAAGGTCCATGGACAGGCAAGGCTGTGCCTGTGGCTGGGGCTGGAGACAACTATAGCTACAGCATTGATCAAGCTGGGGCTGAAACTGAGGCCTGAGCTTAAATGGTCTCCTTGGACTGTGGACAGAGGTGTGAGTGGAGGCCCGAGGTAAGGCTGGTAAGGGGCATTAAGGCTTACGGATGCTTTCAGGGTTCTGACCTGCCCTGCCCCCATGGGATAGCACCTGCCAGTGCCCTCAATAAGACAAATTCTTGTTCCCTAATGTCCAGGGTCTGTATTCTGCTACTCACCATCCTCACCTCCTTCTGGTAATGGGAGACCACAGTTTCATGGTGACTACAGCAAAGTTCTTCACATTCCTGGCCAGCTCTTCCTCTTTTGTGAGTACCAGGTACAGGTGAGCATCAGAGTCTGCAGTCCATTTGGCAGCTGTGCTAAGGACTTATCCACAAAGTCCACGAGAAACCGCCTGGACTGTTTGCATCCTGCTGTCTTACCTGTCTAGTGAATACCAGGAAGACTGAGTCACCTATTTAGGGCCAGTGTCAGGGTCTATGATCATAGCAATGAGGTTTGAAAAAGAAGTCCAAGGGCAATCAAGAGAGACTTCAGGGCCTTGGAACTACTGTTTAAGGGATCAAGAGCACAAGTAGTGTTTCCCTCTATCATTCCAGCTGTAGGGAATGATGAGGAAAGACACAGGAAGAGCCAGCGAAGCAATACCTGGCTCCTAACCTGGTGTCAACACCTGAATTCTGTGGTTTTTGATCATGGGTCAGTCTAACACCAAGCCTGCTGGCGACAGACATAGTACTCCTGTCTGAAAAGGCGAAAAGGATCTTTCTGCAGGAGTTAGAAGGGCTCACTGAAAGAGCTTTAAACAAGATTTAAAGGAGAAAAGAGATAAAACCAGGCTTGCTAGAGATAGGCCTTGGGGCGGCATGCCAATGTTTGAGGGATGGTATGCTAGCAAGTTCCTTCAGTCTGACATCTCATGCTGCACCAAAGACGGAAGGGTTATTGATGTGTTAGAAACCACAGACGCACCTGAGAACAATCACATAGGAATTAGGGCTTCTCCCCTAAAAAAGGTGACAGGAATAATAGCCCAACTGAACAGCATCTACAGCAATGCACGTAGCATGGGAAACAAACAGGAGGAGCTGGAAGCCATTGTACACCAGGAAAACTACGATATATTTGCAATCATTGAAACATGGAAACTTGCACAACTGGAGTGCAGCAATGGATGGCTATAAACTCTTCAGAAGGTATAGGCAAGGAAGGAGAGGCAGTGGGGTAGCACTGGCGGTGGAGTGTTTTGACTGTCTAGAGCTTGATGATGGTGATGAAAGGGTCGAGTGTCTATGGATAAGAATCAGGGGAAAGGCCAACAAGGCAGATATTATGGTGGGAGTCTGTTACAGACCACCCAACCAGGATGATTAGGCAGATGAAATATTCTATAAGCAGCTGGCAGAAGCCTCATGATCTCTAGCCCTTGTTCTCGTGGGGGTCCTCAAGTTACCAGATGTCTGCTGGAAATACAATACAGCAGAGAGGAAACAGCCTAGGAGGCTCCTGGAGTGTGTAGAAGATAACTTCCTGACACAGTTGGTGAGTGAGCCAGCTAGGGATGGCACCCTGCTGGACTTTTTTTGCGAACAGAGGAGGACTTGTGAGCCATGTGATGGTTGGAGGCCATCTTGGGCAGAGTGATCATGAAATGATAGTGTTTTTTGATTCTTGGAAAAGTGATGAGGGGGTTCAGTAGAACTGCCACCTTAGACTTCCGGAGGGAAGACTTTGGCCTATTTAGGATACTGGTCGACAGAGTCCCCTGGGAGGCAGCCCTAAAGGGCAAAGGAGTCCAGGAAGGCTAGACAGTCTTCCAGAAGGAAATCTTAAAGGCACACAAGCAGGCTGTCTGCATGTACCAAAAGACAAGCCAGCAGGGAAGAAGACTGGTTTGGCTGAACAGAGAGCTTTGGCTGGAACTCAGGAAAAAAAAGAGTTTATAACCTTTGGAAGAAAGGGCAGGCAAGTCAGGAGGACTACAAAGGTGTAGCGAGGCTGTGCAGGGAGAAAATTAGAAGGGCCAAAGCCGAGCTAGAGCTCAATCTGGCCACTGCCATAAAAGACAACAAAAAATACTACTTCAAACACATTAGCAGCAAAAGGAGAGCTAAGGAGAATCTCGAGCCCGTAGTAGACACGGGAGGGAACACAGTGACCAAGGATGAGGAAAAGGCTGAGGTACTTAATGCCTTCTTTGCCTCAGTCTTTAATAGTAGGCCCAATTGGAAGATAGGGATGGGGACCAGAATGGAGCCCCCATAATCCAGGGGGAAATGGTTAGTGACCTGCTGCACCACTTAGACATTCACAAGTCTATGTGGCCTGATGAGATCCACCCGAGAGTACTGAAGGAACTGGCAGAAGTACTCACCAAGCCCCTTTCCATCATTTACCAGCAGTCCTGGCTAACTGGGGAGGTCCCAGTTGACTGGAGATTAGCAAATGTGACGCCCATCTTCAAGAAGGGCTGGAAGGAGGACCCAGGGAAGTACAGGCCTGTCAGCCTGACCTCGGTACCAGGGAAGCTGATGGAGCAGATCATTGTGAGTGCCATCACACGGCATGTAGAGGATAACCAAGGGATCAAGCCCAGCCAGCATGGGTTTAGGAAAGGCAGGTCCTGCTTGACCAACCTGATCTCCTCCTACGACAAGGTGACCCGCCTAGTGGATGAGGGAAAGGCTGTGGATGTTGTCTACCTAGACTTCAGTAAAGCCTTTGACACCATTTCCCACAGCATTCTCCTGGAGAAACTAGCTGCTCATGGCTTGGACAGGTGTACTCTTTGCTGGGTAAAGAACTGGCTGGATGGCCGGGCCCAAAGAGTGGTGGTGAATGGAGTTAAATCCAATTGGCAGCCAGTCACAAGTGGTGTTCCTCAGGGCTCTGTGTTGGCGCCAGTTCTGTTTAATACCTTTATCAATGATCTGGATGAGGGGATCGAGTGCACCCTCAGTAAGTTTGCAGACGACACCAAGTTGGGCGGGAGTGTTGATCTGCTTGAGGGTAAGAAGGCTCTACAGAGGGACCTGGACAGGCTGGATCGATGGGCTGGGGCCAACTGAATGAGACTCAACAAGGCTAAGTGCTGGGTCCTGCACTTGAGTCACAACAACCCCATGCAATTCTACAGGCTTGGGGAAGAGTGGCTGGAAAGCTGCCTGGCAGAGAAGGACCTGGGGGTGTTGGTTGACAGCTGGCTGAACATGAGCCGGCAGTGTGCCCAGGTGGCCAAGAAAGCCAACAGCATCCTGGCTTGTATCAAAAATAGCATGACCAGCAGGAGTAGGGAAGTGATTGTGCCCCTGTACTCAGCACTGGTGAGGCTGCGCCTCGAATCCTGTGTTCAGCTTTGGGCCCCTCACTACAAGAAGGACATTGAGTTGCTGGAGCGTGTCCAGAGAAGGGCAACGAAGCTGGTGAAGGGTCTAGAGCAGAAGTCTTATGAGCAGCGGCTGAGGGAACTGGGGTTGGTTAGCCTGGAGAAAAGGAGGCTGAGGGGAGACCTCATCGCTCTCTACAACGACCTGAAAGGAGGTTTTAGACGGGTGGGTGTCGGTCTCTTCTCCCAAGTAACAAGTGTCAGGACGACAGGAAACGTCCTCAAGTTGTACCACGGGAAGTTTAGATTGGATATGAGGAGAAATTTCTTCACCTAAAGTGTTGTCATGCATTGGAAAAGGCTGCCCAGGGAAGCAGTTTAGTCATGATCCCTGAAGGTATTTAAAAGATGTGTAGACATGGCGCATAAGGACATAGTTTAGTGGTGGACTTGGTAGTGTTAGCTTAACGGTTGGAGCTGATGATCTTAAGGGTCTCTTCCAACCAAAATTATTCTGTGATTTTATGATTCTTTGGTTATGTTACGAGTTAGGATAGTCCTGATGATTGCCTTACCTCACTCTGCTTTCTAGAGATGCCTGACACAGAGTTTGAAGGAGTCAGGGTCAAGGAAAAAGCAGGGCTTGCCAGAGAAGTTTACAAAGTTTCCAGCAGTTCAAAAGTTGCAGGCTTCTTTGCGAGTCAGTTAAGCAATGCTCCTTCTTTACAGTCCCTGGGGAGAGCCAAACTGTGGCTGGGTCCTTAAAGCTATTTTTGGTGCTATCAAACTCAGGCCACTGTGCAGAGTTACTGAAGGAACTGTGGGGAGAACAGGACAAGGGCAGAGAAATGCCTGAGCCTTGTCTCTAGAGTTGCAGAGAGCCCTGGCAAGGGAAGGACACGGTTCGGAGGAGGCAGAGGGTGAGAGTCCAACCTTGGTCTTTGTAGCCAGGCACCATCAGCGCAGAGGTCACACCTTCGTGCTGACAACTGCAGGTGGGTGCTGGATGTGCTGAGTGTTGCGTTAAGAGTTACTGTCATGTAGGAGTCTGAGGAGTGGCTGAGGGGGGGGAACCCTCCTGTTGAGTCACGAGGTTCAGACAGGACGCCCTTGCTTTCTAAACTCCTTCTCAGAGAGGAGTCTAGGGGCGGCTAAGTCCAGTCCTAGTCTCAGACTTGGTCAACGGTTATTTTCTAAGGACTGTATATGCAGCCATTCATCAGAGTAAAGGCGACAGCGTTAATTTAAACGCGCTGCACCCCCAGTCTAGTCATGTTGCATGAACTATCACGGACACATTAATAAAGAGTGCAGTTTATTAGAGCAACAGATACACAGATTCTTTGGATTACCGGTGATAAATTTACTGTCTGCAAAGCACGTGCAAATACCAAGAGTATGAGTGACACTGCCGGCTATAAATGCATTAAAGATGATAAAACAACTCTAGAGAGATTTCTAAGTTTCCCAGGGAGGCACTTGGAATAACCAAGTGTTTGAATCTTACCCAAAGGCGTCCCGATGCAGGGGAAGAGAGGCTCAGCCCGTCGACTGATCCCAGAGGTCAGAGTGGTACGTGATGGTGTCTTTCCTAACATTCGCTTTCTCTTAAGCCATTTTATACTATCTTTCACCTTTCGGGTGGAGCTTGAGTGACTCTAGTCATACATCTTTGTTTAGGATTGGTGTAAAGTTTTCTCGCTTCGCTTTTAAAGGTATAGGCTAGGAAAAATTCAAAGCGCAAGCTCAGTGAGGGGCGGTCGCACCTTG
The DNA here is from genome assembly GCF_034638445.1 of Ciconia boyciana. Lineage (NCBI taxonomy): Eukaryota > Metazoa > Chordata > Aves > Ciconiiformes > Ciconiidae > Ciconia > Ciconia boyciana. The sequence goes on from NC_132941.1 coordinate 25,106,585, forward strand.
GAGGCGGGTAGCTTTTGGGATGGAGGTGTGTTTTGGTATTATAATGATGTTATAATGAGCAAAGTTCATCAAAGGACAGCATTTTGTCAGAAACATGACAGACTGTTGGCCCAGGATAGCAAATGTGCAGCTTACTGGTCACACACAATACCTTTGAGTTCCCATTTAATTGCAGAGCCTGGCCGCGGCATCTCCACACCGCTCCACCCTCCGAACAGTACCTTCTTAGAGTCAGTACACCAAGCTCCCCTGGCGTCACCGACGTCTAAGGTTACAGGCCTAGGGAACTTCCATGGAATGGCCTTGCATGTCAGCCACATTCTACCCGGGAATCTTCTTCAATGCTGTACCTTAACTAAAGGTGTGAATATAAGTTTAATTTCTAAGTCACCTCCAGCTATTATCCCACACTGAGTCAGGATGGTCTTGATTTTGCTGCTGCGTTTTTGTGAGTGAAAGCTGAGTCTTAGCCCTGTCCTTTGCTGCATTGTGTCCCCACTGCAACTCTTTCCCCAGACACCCCGAGCCCCTGCACTGCTGGACAGCGGCTGCTAGTGCTGAGTCGCAGCTGGGCTGGAGTGCATTGGAGCCAGCCGGGGACACTCACCCACCTTGTCTGGGACGAGGGAAGAGTCTGGGCAGGGTGTTTCAGACCAGATTTCCTGACCCCTTCTCTTCTTCTCCTGTGGGGTTCTATCCTTTCTCACCCATCTCTTTTTTGTCTCTCTCCCTTATTTTCGCTCAGGCCATCCAGTGCGGAGGACTTCACTTATCCTAGTCAGCTCTGCTAAATCTGGTTGTCTTCATCACTTCCAGAAGCAAACCATCGCAGCTCGGCAAGTGGGTTAGAAAATGTTTAATGTCACATACTGTGAGTAAATACATAATTTTCACCTCAAGAATGGAAACCGTAGAAAATTATATGTTACTAGAAATTAATTAAGAGCAATATAGTTCATAAAAATAAACTCTATTTCCCACAAAGATAATAATGCTGATGTGCATGGCAGTGGTATCTAGTTACTTACATATGAACCAATATGCATAATTTTGAGTATGTGTCCAATTTTTACAGAGCTGTTTTCCAAGCTGTGAATACATTAGGTAGTGCTAGATGTCAATCTGCATTTAGGTCCTTTTCTCAGATTGAATACATCAGTAACTTACATTTTTCAGGCTGATGCATGATTAATAACAGTATCAGAAAAATATATAACTGGTAATTTTAATCATTCTTTTCTCTGTAGTTTGAGTCTTGTTAGTAATCCCTTACATTGACTACAATATCATATTCGACAGAGACCCTTTTAGACTGAACTACCTCTTGGTCAGTCTTAGCTCTCATATAGACAGACACAGATAAAGGCTGAACTGTACCAAGCATTGATTTCAATTGTCATTGACGATCTCTGGGGAGTAATCCCATGGGTGGACACAATCCATGGTGCACCTTACCAACAATGGACTGATGTCAGATTTGCAAGGAAAAGGTTGTTACTAAGAGAAGAAACTCTCTGGAAAAACTGCATCCAAAATTCACCAGAAGCGTTACAGATCTTTCAGCTAACTAAACGGCTTTCTGGAAAAAGTTCCTATGTAGAAGTTCAAATACTTTTAAAGTCTAATTCTATTTTGAAATATAAACGTTTTTTAAAGCAATCAAAAATGCATTAAAGATTTCACTCTGGGACATTTTCACTGTATATTTCCCTCAGGATGTATCTTTCCACTACATCGTCTGTTTGACACTTTGGGAAAGCCATCATGGCAAAGCACGTTGCTGCTTGTTCAGCAGGGATGGGCTTTCCAGGGTAGTTTTTTTATAATTTCTGAATACCTTCAGAAATGTTACAGGTGTAAAGAAGGAAGAAAAAAGAAAGAAATTGTGAAAAAAAAAAGATTTTTAGGTTTTTATTTCCTATTTATGATTATTTTAAATCAGTGATCTACAAAGAGTAAAACATAAAAGCATATTTTCCTAATTCTCCTTTTTTTAAAAAAAAAAAAACAACAGATATTTTAGTGATGAGGAAAACTTTAAAAAAATTTCTCATTATTTTTCTACTTCCAAGTAGATTTAACAGTACAAAAGAGAGTCAGTGGAAGGTTGCCATGAGGTCCCCCAAAGCCAAGATGATAAAGCCCAGCTTCCTCAGCCTCTCCTCACAGGGAAAATGATCTAGCCCCTTGGCTATCCTGTAGCCCTCCACTGAACTCACTCCAGCTTTGCTGGGAGGCCTAAAACTGGAAGCAGTATCTAGATGTGGTAATGAATAAATAGAGGGGTATACTCTCTTCCCTTGATCTATCGGCTATGATCCTTTTAATATAGTCCAGATCCTTTTGGCCTTCTTTGCTGTCAGGACACACTTCTGGATCATATTCAGCTTGCTCTCTGAGAAGACTCCTGCCTGTCTTTTAGCGCAGAGGCAATCCCCAGTCAGTCCACAGTCCACGCTGCTGCAAGGGGGTGGTCTACCTTCCCAGTAGCAGGATTTTGCATTTGTACTTGCTGAATTTAGAAAAGTTTCTCTTGGCTCATTCCTCCAGTCTGTCTGCATCTCTTTATATGGCAGTTCGGATTTGAACATACCAACTAGTCACCCTGATATGGTGTCATCCACCATCTTTGAAAGAGTAAGCTCTGTTGCCTCCTTTAAATAATTCATTAAAAAATTAAGCAAGGTGGACAACAGATTATATTCCTACAGAAATTCTGTTATTATTGGCTTTCAGGCACAGTATTACCCATTAATCATCATCTTCCGAGATCAAGTATTTAATCATTTTTTTACCCGTCTGATTGGCCAGCTACCGGGACTATAATGTCCCAAACTGTATACAATGTATTGTGGGAAACAGTATTGAAAGCCTTTCTAAAGTTGAGATAAATGATATTTAGTGCTCTCCTGTTGCCCGCTAACCCTAGAACGCTATCCTATAAGGCAATTATGTTGATTAGGCATGATTTATGGCCAGTTGTATCTATGTTGACAGTTCCCAGTCTCTTTCCTCTTCATTTTTGCTAAAATGGCATCCAAGAAGAGTCACTCCATGATTTTCCCCAGGATCAATGTGAGTGTAACTATACTTGAGCTCCAGTTGTTTTTTTAGGCAGTTTTTTAATATGGATGTGACATCTGCCTTCCTCTAGTTCTTGGGAACCTCCTGTTATCTCCATGATTTTTCTAGGCTAATAGAGAGCAGCCTTGCAAGGAGATTGGCCAATTTTCTTATTGTCATCTGGTACAGTCTGCTGGATCCCATGGACTTGAATGATCTGGGTTCTCTCAAGCATTTCCTGACTTGACTCTTAGCCATTGCTGTTACTTCTGCTCTTTGAACACTTTAACTAGTCATAGAGGCCTAGGAGACCTTGTTGGTGAAGACTGAGGCAGAGAAGGTATTAAATGCCACAGTCGTCTCGTCTGTTTCTACTGCTCGTTCAGCGATGGTCCTACAGTTACTTTTTCAGCCTTTTACTACCTGTACAGTAAGTACAAGCTTTTCTTATTGCACTTCCATTGCAATTCTCAAGTCTTTTGCTTTCCTGACCCCAACGTTGTGTGCCTGATCAATGTTTCTTTATTACTAATTAGTTGCCTATCCTGGCTCCCACCTCAGGTATAGAGCTGTTTTGCAATGTAGCTATGACTTTCCTGTTTAGCCAAGGTGGTCTTCTGATGTGTCTCTTTTTCTTCCCGAGGCTCAGGATGGACAGTTCTTATACTTGAAGAGTGTTGTTTTTTAAAAACATGATGACTTTACACTCTTGTTTGAAATTTGTATGAATATCCTGTTAATTTCTATGCTGGACATCTGCTCTCTAAAGCTACTAACCCCTTTGATGCATAAAATGTACTTCCATTTCTCATGTTTCTTTCTTGTTAGTGATGCCATAGGTTGGGTTTGGCGATCTGCATATATAGTACTGTACTTTGATTATCTATAACATTCTGCAATTCCTTATGGTGTTGTCCTGTTAAAGCTTCCACAAATCAGGTTTGTCCATCCGTTGGTACGCCTTAACATATACGTCTCCCTTGTTACAGCACCAGGGCAGTTTTTTTGAGGGGAGAGGAGAAGCGCAGAGAAGCAGAGAGTGAAACTGGTGTGGGGATGGGAAAGCAGAGCAAAGGGAATAAAAGGGGCCAGCTGTGCATAAGAAGACTAAGCAGACTACTGGTAAGTACACTTATTTGATCAAGCCCCACGGCTGGTCACTGCAGTCTACTCTATCTTTTTCCTAACTCTGTTCCAAACTATTTTCTCCATATGCACTATGGTAAATTAATAGCTCATATCACTTTGCATGATGATGAGTGGTCTTTCATTTTATGTACGCTGCTTGGACACTGGCCGTGGACAATGCTTAATGACTCAGTGGTCATATGTTTTTCTGTAGACTGGTACAAAATCTGTGTCTAAAAGAGTGTTATTTCTGTAGAAATCTCTCATAGCTATGTGATATGAAAAAAAATTTCTGAAACAGGGAAGATGACAACATGGGCTGATAAGTCATATCACCCAGCACTACAGGGATGAGTCAACATACCGATTCAGACTCCAACACATAGGTGGTCACACATAGAGACTATCAGTATATTAGTGTTCAAGTTCCCCTTCCAGAGTGCAGGCAAGTAACATACATTTATGGTGTATCTGCCTAGACCCAGACAAGGTTGCTAAATGCTGGCTGCCTAGGCTTAGGGAGCCAAGTCCCATAATAGAGGAATAAAGCATACAAGAGCAAGCACTCAAGTTGGCCACCAAATTGCTCTCCAGCTCTTTTTTTTTGGGCACTGAGTCCATCTGCATGGCCAACTATAGAGACCTGTTTCCCAGGTATACCCTATATACAGCTCAGCAGTCTGATCTTGGATCTAGGCCTGCTAGAGATATTCCTGCAGATTGTAAATAGACAGAGGTGTGAGGAGTGTGGGGTCTTATACCTATTAAATGTGTAGTAACCGTGTTGAGTAGCTTTTTTAAGGCTTTTTCAAACTTCAGTGTAAATTGCCTTCCTGTGACTCCCTTTGCTCTGAGAATTAGTGTGATACCAAGCAATTCATTTCACATTTCCCAGGGCTCTGGCTGTGTGTTGCAGCTGTCTTACACTTAGCGTATCTGCCATAGTTACCCTTTTCCTTAGCCACATTGCCTCATACATAATGATTTCTTCCAGGTATCTTTCTATCTGGAATCAATCTCTTAAGAGTGAGGGCTATTTCTGTTGCTTTCTGAAATATCTAAGAGGCCCCTGGAAGATATCTAAGAGCCTATCATATGAGTAGCTACTCATATGATAGGCTTTGATTTGGCTGCCAAATGGAGTCTTGTTCTCATTAATGTTAAAAACTTATCATTGTATTTCTTCATGACTTGAGAACAAACCTTTGTTACTCAATAGTAACACTAATTTTAGTGATTTCCCTTGATATTATTAACACACTTTTGAAATCACCATCATGCAAAATTTTAAATTCAAAGACTTTAGTTAGAGACAGTCAGTAGGCCCCTCTAGTGTAACAGAAGTAATGAGGTATCCCTGAGGGTGAAGTTATCCTCATATTAATTGTGCATGGAGACAGGATATGTGTATGGCTTTCTCATACCGGCTGTAATCTAAATTAAGTTGGTATTAAAGTCTAACACTGAAATTTAAAATAAGGGAGCAGACGAAAATGAGGAACAATCTATTATGGTCTGTGTCTTATTAATGCAAATTTCTTAGCCCCAAAAAAGATCAGTGGAGCCATGAAGAAACTGAACCTCTGCGGTCCCTTTGCATGCAACAGAATATTTTTTGCAGTGGTGAGAATATGCCCACCCACCCACACTTTTGTTAATAGAGCAAAAATACTAGAAATGTTGCCGAGGAAAAATGCTTCTTAACTGATAGAAACCAATACAGATATTGTTCCTGTTCACCATAACATCAGTGTACACTCCTCCTTTTTTCATGCATCCTTCTTGAGAGCAGGGTAGGGAATGTACCTGGTTAGTAGTGGCTGTCGTGAAGACAAGGGTAGCGACAAGGTAAATTCCCTCTGTAGGGAGTTGGAGGTAACTGCAAGTGAATTGGATGTGACTCCATTGACCATCAACATGTCCACAGTCCAGCTCTGCAAAAGAGGTTGCAGTGTTAAGGGTTGTTATAAGGCTGTCAAAACCAGCAGACTCTGGGACCTCGAGATTTGTTGTTCTTTGCCACTGGAGGCTGGTCTGGTGTACCCTGAGGTTGAGAGGTGTCGCTCCTAGGGATATAGATGAACCTGCTGCTCTCCCAGTCACATGTTCTTCCAGTAGTCAACATGTATGCTAGAGAGGAACACACGCATATACACAGGACACTAACACATCAGCTATGCAAACTGCCACAGAGAAGGGTGGTCACTAACAGCACGTACATACAACACTACCAGAACCCACAGGAAACATAAGTATAGATATCCAAGCCCTTTTCCTCCTCTCTGGCTGATTGGGATTGAAGTTCAATAGCAAAAATACCCAAGCACTCACTCTCTAGATTCACCAGCATACCCACATTTGCGGGTTCCTTGTATATAAGCTTGAACCCTCAGTCCGTCTCATATATATGTCCACATCCTGGGCTGTCTTACGTGCTATGTGTGTCTTCTCTCAATTGCCAGCTAGCCCAGCTTTATGTTCGCTAGCAAACAGGTGCATACACTCACACCATCATCTTCTCTCACAAGCACCCCTTCCCCCACTGAGAGACCCCTTGAATTTCAGCACAGGCTCTCAGTGTGCCCGGATCCTGCAGATCCACATCTTGCTCAGAAACTGAATCTGAGAAAGATTGATACAGGGTTTCCTCCAGTGGCTAGTCCAGCTTGAAATCTGAGAGTGAATTACACATTTACACCCAAATACATCAGGTGAGTTGAAAATATAAACACATTGATCCCCCCAGTTTCTGGCATCCCAGCCACATCGGTCTTATGACCCATGGTCCGTCTCTTTGCTGGTGCTTAGACCCTCAATAGGTGCAGTTGCTTGCCCCACAGACACATGGACCCTATGACCCATTGTCTGACTCCATTTGCTGGCAATTGATTTACTCACTCCAGTCGCTGACAGCTAGGGTTTGCAGTATTCACACATGGCGTAGAGAGTGAAATTAGCAGGATAGTTAAGGAAGAATTTAATAAGAAGATAAAAGACAAATTCTCTTTGATAATTCCTGTAACATTCTTTAATAGTTTTGCATTGTCAGATACATAGGACTGGGCCACAAAGCCAAGACAGTAGAGATGCTTGCTGCACAAAATAAGTCCTATGAAAGAGGTGAAGTGAATCTCCAAGAAAAAGAATGTGTGCTTGAGAAATCCCCTGGTGTGGACAGCCTATTATCTACACTACATGTGAACATCCTTAGCATTTTCCCTGTTTGCTTCATCACGCAGGCGAGCAAAGTGTAAGGAAGGGAGATGACAACCACAGGATCTGAGGTTATAGACATACAAGTGGAGAATTTTTTGTTAGGTATCTTCCATTCATAATGAACCCCTTGGTGCAGGTAGAATAAACTGACACACAGACATAGAATCCATTACAGATTCCCAGAGCGGTCTGCCTAGCATCTGCTCCAGAAGGACATGGCTTTCCTTTAGATCTTGTTTTGTGTTTGCTCCATGTAGCTGTCCTGGACACCTTGGACATCTTACATGGTACTAGATACCTTTTTTAGGCCATTACACTCAGTGTCCCAAGCTAAGTTTGTTGTTTTTCATTGGTGGGATTCACACGTGCCCAAAGATCTATAATAGTCAATGGAGCTCTAGTGAATGGAGCCTGAAGAAGGGCCTAGCTGCCCAGCTCTCTCTTTGTGACAAACACCTCTGTTGTTAGTTTAGCTAAATGGCTGTTTAGGTTCCATTGATTTTACTGACAAAGGTATGTTGAGTTGTCCTAAAAGTACGCAGTTAGTGTCATTTGAAATGGTCAAAGGGGAATGTCCCCAAGAACTTAGCTGATTACTAGAAGGATATGGATCTCTAATAATCCTACCACCACAACTTGCAACCACTTGTAGATGCCTCGGGATGCCAAAGCATCTCAAATGTAACCAAGAATTTATGTGTGATAATTTAAACCTGTCCTCCATCTCTATTGATTATATTCGGAAGATAAACAAGGAGGTCGTAAGCTGAGCACTTTGTTCTGTGTATCCTCTCTTGTGCACACCTAAACATCGGCAAGATGAATCATACCTCCCATGTTGTTGTGGAATGCACTGAAGGGATATGAATCCCAATCCATTCCTATGACTCCTAAACAGGACTGATGCCTAGATTGACTCAGCTGACCCTGAACATGGGCAAAATGAATGTAGATATCAAGGCATACTCTTCTGTTTTGGGAATGTCATATGACCTTCCATAGAAAAAAAAAATCTTAATCTGTCTTAGAAATGCACCCTCATATAAAAAAAAAAAAATCACACTGCTAGGCTCTGCCTTTCTCTAACGATTGCTTAGAGAGGAAATAGAAATCTAGTGGACTTCAGTCTACTTCAAGGAATATTCCCCAGGTATGTCAGGATCATCTAAATGGAAAATAATAATCCAGCAAAGAAAGAAAGTATTTCTATCTGCTACAGTCCATCTTCTGGAGTACAACATGTGTCTCCCTCACCTGGCTGTGGTCTCTTTTGTTAAGGGAGTCAGGACAGGTTGCCTCCTCCTGCAGCCCCAGCCCAGGACCCTCTTGCCCAGCCATTGGAGCCCAGACCAGTTGCTTGGCCACCCTGCCCTGGCCAATGGATGCAGCCACTGCTTTTCCATCTGCAGGTTCAACCAGTAACAAATCTGAGCACGTGTCCCAGAGACACACACAAAGGACACTGAGATAACTGGTCAGACAGACTGCTACAGACAAGGTACTGCCGTCACCAGCACCAACACACAGAATCCACATCACACAAAAACGGACAGCTGCATCCCCTCCTCTGGGGCTGGCAGAGACAGGAGGTCAGTAGTGCAGACACACGTGACACTTTCTGGTTTACAAGCTCACAAACAGTTACCCTGAGCACTGGCACACCCCTTCTGCTGCCCACTAACCCCGTCCGGGCCCCAGCCTTGATACCTACCCCCATGGATGCCCTAAATGCCAGCTAGTCCATCTTGATGCACAGTGCAAGCACATAGTACTTACGTGTTCATGCCAAGGTCACCCCACACTCCCAGGTCCCCCCAGGCCCCTTGGAAACCAGCCAAGGCTCGAGTCTTGTCTTTCTTTTGTCCTAAAAGAAAGCCTCTAATCTCCACTCCAGTGCACCAAGGAAGGAGATTTCTACACACCTTTGTGTGTCTCTCCTGTTAACTCAGGCAATGCAGAGCTCCTTGGCTTGACTTTCGCCTCTAGGGTTCCCATTCTCAGGGCAGAAATTGCAGCATTTACCCTCCAGCCTTATCAAGAATTCTCCCAATAGCAGAGGTCCCCACCTGGCTTGTTGATCTGGAAGAAGGGTTCTGTGTTCAGTTTCAATATGTCCTGCATTCAAAAAGAAAAAACGACAGTCTTCCTCCTGTTTCCTGGCTGTATGAAGAGCACAGCATGGGTTTCCAAGGTGCTGTGGTAACTAAATGCTTCATCAGTAGATAAGGCCACAGGAAATATGCATTTCTCACATTTCTGGCCATGTTGGCAGTGTAAACTCACCCTTGAATCCAGGCTCAGTTCATTTCTACAAGAACAATTTCAGGCCAGGAACAGAGCCTGGTACTACTGGCTTCTTCCAGGAGTCAAACAGGAGCAGAAGGGAAGTCAGTCTCCTTAGTAGAAGAGTGTGTGGAAATTGCACTGTTTGGGGACAGAGGCAAAAAACTCGGGTGCCAACACTGAAGAAAGATGACCAGAGAAGTACCAGCTCATCAGGCAATAGTGGGAAAGAGGAAATACTCCTGTCTCCTGCCTGAGTCTGTCCTCATTGTAGCCCCTACCCATTGTCTTTGTTGTTTGTGTGGTTGCTCAAGAAGGGCTTGTCCTATGCACTACTGTGATGGGAGAAGGGGGAGAAGGAGATGTGCTGGCTTGCCTTAGGTGCACTTTCTCCTCTGATAAAGAAGAGAACAGAAGCTGGGACAGAAGAGGTAAGAGCAGGGAATAAAAGTGTGTTTGTATGAAGAGAAGTCAATCTAACAGCTTCTAAGTTGCAAGTGAGAAAAAGTGCCTAAGACAAACAAAACAAAACCAACAAACCAAACAAAAAAATTTAAAATGGCTTTTATGTCTGAAAGACTCTTGACACTTGCATTCAGACAGCCTGACTTGGAGTCCAGGGGTATCCCTGACTCCCCGTGTGGCCTGCTGATGGACAGATTCCTGCCCAGGGACGGGTAGTATGTAGAAGGACATGCTGGCCTTAGGTCTTCACTGTTTTTCTCATCTCAAAGCACCTGTCATCTTCTCAGCCTCAGAAGGTGATAATGAGGAGCTAGGAACCAAGATCCCTTACGTCTGTTACATGTCCAGGAGGGCAAGTGGCAGAGAGCAGAGGAGGGAAAATGACAAAAGTGAACTCAGAAGGGCCCATTTCCCCATGCTGGCTGGGGAATGAAGACCTGCAAGTCAGGATGGAGCAATCAATCAGAGGGAGTCTTTTCACCGCAGCCTCTCAAGAAGCCTTCATGACACCAAAGCAAGTCCCAGCACACACAGCTGAGACTGCTACATGCATGGCATATGCACTTTTTTTTTTCTCAGCAGGGAGCAGCATTTGGGTGCAAAGGAGTGATGGCCCAGAATGAACAGAGGGCCTTGAGCCTACATGCTTGGACTAAAAAAAAAATCAAACTGTTATTTCTCTGGCCACAGAGGAACCAATCATGTAATTTCTAAGCCTCTTAATTAAGAGGATGGAGCTGTGGATTGTTCCAGGCTACATTGAAAGATATTTACTTCCTTGGCAGACTCTAAGTCTGGACACACTGGATGCTTTGCTCCTTAAAAAATCCTTCTTTCCTCTTATCCCCCACAGGGCCTTCCAACCCAAAAGTGCTATAGAATTTGGCAGTTTAACACAGAAATGCTTCTCATTAGCAGACTTTACTGCACCAGTGTTCTGGAGGTCCATGCTTTCAACAGAGAAAGGATGGAGAGAAAAGTTGTGTTTTGAGACTGGCTGTAAATGTCAGTTTATCTCCCGTTTCATCTTGATCACACAGTTCTCAGGAGAGTTCTCTGCAGAGCTCAGATATTGACCTTGTGCCTTTTCTATGATTTCAACTTAGAGAGCACCTGCAGTGCAACAAGGACCATATATCTCTAGGGCTACTGAAGAAATATCAAATACTTCAGTTCTCCCCTGATTTATTATATGGAACACAGAAACAAGAGAAGGACTGTAGAGGCAGGCAAAAAAAATATTGGTTTGACTGTAATTTCTCTCATAGTCATTGAATTATCCCAAACAAGCTGAGTTTAACTAAGTCTGAAGTTTCTGGGTTTTTTTTAACTCAAATATCACCAAATTTCTATTAAGGGCTTAGTACACTAGTTTACAATTAGGCATCAGTGACTATGAGCCGAAGCTAATGTCAAAGTTCTTTTTATTTTTTCTCAGATATAGCATGTTCCCTTCAGAAAATATTATGGTCAGTTTAATCTGATTCATTATAAGAAATTACAGCCATGCCTGAGAACTCGTGATATGCTATGTTATGTTAAAGTGCCTTTTCTTATTTGTTGGGGGGGCAGTGTTGTAATCTGTGGTGATTTTTTTCTTTTTTTAAGTATGGAAAATGTTTTAATATTTACTTCAGTTTCAGAGAAAAAAACAAACTGCATGTTAAATTTGATAGGATGTTTTAGAGTTGGCCATCTGCATTCTCAAGGCAGAATTTTGAGGGAAGTTAAAAAAAATTACAACTGACATGAATTAGAGAGAGTGCTTACCTGTCTCTAATGCATAGCAGTTGTAAAAACATGAAACACATGAATGCAGGATACAGAGATTCTTTTGAAAATGCATACTAACAGCAACCTGTATTTTTTATTAGAAATGTAACTTACAAGTGAAGGAGTGCTCAACTGAAAAGAAATTACCAGGGGGAGTAGAGGCAGACAGATGTGTGCCAAATGGTAGAAGAAAAGATCGGGAAAAAGGTTTGGAAAAGCAAAGGCAGAGTGTTCAAATAGAGGCAATGAGTATGAGGAAGGGAATCATTCCCGTAACACCCAACTTGAGGATTTATGCAGGGATCCTGAGCTCTGTGGCCTCCCTCTATAAACAATGAAGAAAAATGGAGTAGATGGTTACCAGAGAGGCCAATTCAGAAGTGCTAAATCAGAAGCCTGTCTGCACAGCAGTCTGAATTATGCTTTGAATTTACCTTATCTAAGAGTGGGATCCATCTTACCAAATGGGTCATGTCAAAGCTAACTCTGCCTATTCTGAGCTATTCTGTCTCAGAAAGTCATTGAGGTTTTCTTTGTGGTCAGTGGAAAGAGGCAGGAAAGAGGTCAGAAGAAAGACTCATGAAGGAGACGTTGTGTTGTGGTTTAATGAGGCAGGCTGCTGAACACCACACAGCTGTTTGCTCACTCCCTGCCCTGCCACTGGGACAGGCGAGAGAATGGGAAAAAAAAAAAGTAAAATTCCTGTGTTGAGAAAAAGATAGTTTAATAGGACAGAAAAGGAAGGGAAAATAATAATGATAAAAGAATATACAGAATAAGTTATGCACAATGTAATTGCTCACCACCTGCCAACTGATGCCCAGCCAGTTCCCGAGCAGTGGTTGCCGCCCCATGGCTAACTCTCTCCAGTTTATATACTGAGCATGATGTCACATGGTATGGAATATCCTTTGGCCAGTTTGGGTCAGCTGCCCTGGCTATGCCCCCACGCAGCTTCTCGCTGGCAGGGCATGAGAAGCTGAAAAGTCCTTGACTAGTGTAAGCACTACTTAGCAGCAGCTAAAACATCAGTGTGCTACCTACATTATTCTCATCCTAACTCCAAAACACAGCACTGTACCATCTACTAGTAAGAAAATTAAGTATACCAGCCAAAACTAGGACACCTTGTTTACTGAAGTTTGGGTACCAAAGCTAAAGGGTTACCTTTTGCTTTCTAAATGCCTTATCTGTCTTTCCTGCTTTCCCAAAGACTTTATTCCCTTCTTCAAGAGGTTTTGCTTCCCTGAGTAAACCAGGTCCCACATTAAATTACAGGATATACCATACTGTGCTGTACTGTTACATATGTGACCCAGTACTATTGATAACTGTCTGGAATAAGTCTACTTCTCGTAATGCACATACACAAAATAGCACAACCACTCGATTCGTGCTTTCTTTTCAACATACATATTCCAGGAGACATTTAATACTACACATTTCACCTAATTTTAGACACTGATAGACATCTGTACCTGAACTGACTATTGAGACACCCATGACGGTTGATGGAGAGAAATGCATTCTTCTAATGATCAACTTCTCAGGACCATTTTAGGCTTTTACCTCAGAATAAGGCTAATTTATCATCTGGAAGTGTCCATTTCCACCACTGGAAACTGATTTTCTCCTTAATTTATTTACCTCTGTGTAAATCAGTTGAGGCAAACTCTAATCCTGAACAAGCTTTTACAAATCTACACATTCTTTGGGCCATTTTCTCTTTCTACTCAGGAGGCTGGCATGAAGCCTCTCTTTTCTCTACTGAGGACAGACAAGTCTTGTAGGCATGATCATGATGAAGCACCCTGAGAGGTTACATCATCTTTCTTGAGACATTTTATCTGGACATGACTGGTACTGGTTTATCCTGAATTCTGTGCCTAGGAGTTAGGATGTGTCTAAACACAGTTATTCGGTTCGTTGTACAGATCCATGATGTTCTTGTCAGACTTCCAGGTGAACAGAGTGAGACTTCTCTCAATCCTATTGAAGATCTGCAAACCCTGTGCAATTGACTTGGATAACTGAGACATATGAAACAGCATAGGACACCTATGCATAAGCAACTACATGTCCATGCATACACACAGATCTGAACTTGTCATTCAATGCTTCCTAAGCTTTCAAAGGAGAGAGTGCACCATGACAGGTCATCTCTTTCATTTTAAAATTTCTAACTATCATATGTGTCTAAGCTCCAGTGACTGAGAGTAGAATTAAACTATTAATTTAAGCTAGAATCCTCCAGATGTCGACTATTGTTCTAACAGAACATGCACATAACACAGACATCATACCAGGTTAATATCAAATAGGTGGGAGGATGGAAAAACAGACTTATGGGCTGCTGGACAGGTTGGGTGACATTTGTCCTCATTGTTTATCAAGACATCTAAGATTTCAGCGTCTGAAACACAGACATCTCACAAATGATTGAGAAGCTTAAGCACAGCTCTACAGATTTAGATAACATGGCCTACCCAGCATATCCACGGAAGGCTCACAAATGTGACACAAGATCCACAGGAGTGCACCCTGTCTTCCCTTCATGACAGATGGTGGCCAGGGTGCACACCATCAGTCTTCTCAAAGAGCAGCAGATGCCTTGCTTTAGGACTGGAATTGACTCTCTGAATTTCATGTAAGCTACTGCTAACAACAGAGAGCTATTTGGCTTGACTTATAAATGTACCATACTGTTTCATTGTTGTCACTGTGTCTTTATTGTTCCAAGATTAAACCCTCTGAAGAAAGGACCACTGGAAATAAAACTTCTGCGATTGTGTTTGTTATCGAGGGTTACTCTCACTGTCCAGATATGAAAGTCATCTTCTTCATCCTATTTATATGTATTTACATCACCATGGTGCTCGGAAACCTAGTTATTCTTCTTGTAATTGACATGGACCCTGTCCTGCACACCCCCATGTATTTCTTCCTCAGGAACTTGTAATTTCTGGAGATCTGCTATACCTCTCTCAGCGTGCTCAGATTGCTGGTCAATCTTCTCTCAAGTGATACGTCCATCTCTTTTGTAGGTTGTGCTGCACAGATATATTTCTTTCTGCTCTTTGGGGCGACTGAGTGTTGCCTCTTAGCTGCTATGGCATATGACAACTACTGAGCCATATGCAACCCTCTGCATTACATGGATATGAGTAAGAAGGTATGCATGCAGCTGCTTTCTTCCTCATGGATATGTGGCAACCTTGTGGCCCTTGGGAACTCTACATTTATCTTCTCTTTGCCCTTCTGTGGCTCAAATGTGATCAACCATTTCTTCTGTGACATCCAGCCAGTGCTGATGCTGGTGTGTGGGGACACTTGCTGGAATGAGCTACAGATCCTTCTGACTGCTGCCTTTGTCATCCTGATGCCTTTCCTGCTCATTTTGGTGTCCTACGGCCTCATAATTTCCTCCATCATCAAAGTCAGCTCTGCCAAAGCAAGGTATAAAGCATTCTCCACTTGTTTCTCACATCTCACTGTTGTGACATTATTCTATGTGACAGCTGTGTTCATCTGTATACGTCCCAAATCCATGTATTCCCTGGATGTGGACAAGGAGCTCTCTCTGTTCTGTTTTGTGGTGACCCCTATATTGAACCCTGTTATCTACAGTTTTAGGAATAGGGAGGTGAAAGGGGTTTTCTTTAAAATAAGAATGAATCTATTTCACCCCAGCTCCTAGGTCAGCTCCCCTCAGCTGAACAACCATCCACGAATATCTCATCTCAGAAGATGCACCAGGACATTGCCAGAGTGCCAGAAGATCAGTGACAGGACTTTAGTATAGGAAGGCATTCAGCTCATCTGAGTTCAAAAAAAGTAATTAGGTGTCTAAACAGGAGTATCTGGTGGCATTTGAAGTGCATAGCTTCCAGGTGCCATTATAGAACATATGTATCTCCATTAAGTTACAGTTGCCAGTGCCACATGAAGATCTTGGATACAGTAAGCTGTCTCATGTGATCCCAGGAACATACATTTAAATATAAGAATTACTCCCCAGATGTCTATGACATGCTAGAGGGAAGGGATGCTATCGAGAGAGACCTTGACAGGCTTGGGAATTGGGCCCATGTGAACTTCACGAAGTTCAACAAGGCCAAGTGCAAGGTTGTGCACCTGGATTGGGGCTATCCCTGGTATCAATACAGGCTGGGAGATGAAGGGATTGAGAGCAGCCCTAAGGAGAAGGAACTGGGGGTAAATGGTGGATGAAAAGCTGGATATGAGCCAGTGGTATGCACTTGCAGTGCGGAAAGCGAACCATATCCCGGGCTGCATCAAAAGAAGCATGGCCAGCAGGTCAAGGGATGTGATTCTGCCCCTCTACTGCACTCTGGTGAGACTCCACATGGAGTATTTTGTCCAGCGTTGGAGTCCTCAGTACAATAAAGACATGGACCTGTTGGAGTGGGTCCAGAGGAGGGCCACAAAAATGATCAGAGAGATGGAACACCTCTCCTATGAAGAAAAGCTGAAAGAGTTGGGGTTGTTCAGCCCAGAGAAGAGAAGGCTCCACCGAGACCTTTTTGCGGCCTTTCAATACTTAAAGGGGGCTTGTAAGAAAGATGGATAAAGACTTTTTATCAAGGCCTGTAGTGACAGTATAAGGGGCAATGATTTTAAAGTGACAGAGGGTAGGTTTAGATTAGGCATAAGGAAGAAATGTTTTATGGTTAGGGTGATGACACACTGGAAGAGGTTGCCCGGAGAAGTTGTGGATTCCCCATCACTGGAAGTGTTCAAGGTCAGGTTGGATGGGGCTTTGAGCAACTTGATCTAGTGAAAGCTGTCCCTGGCCATGGCAGGGAGGTGGAATGAGATGGTGTTTACAGGTCCCTTCCAACCCAAACCATTCTATGATTTTATGATTCTATGAGACAAGTTAATCTGACTGGCTTGATTCAGTTGTGTGTATCCAGAGGCATCTACTGCCACCTGAAATCCCCTGGGACATTTCATCCATATGGGGTTGGAGAAAAGACACGGGAAATACAGAAGACATGTTGCCTTCTGCAGTACTGGCTGGGGAGCAGGCAGGGTGCTGGGGGACATCTCTAATAGCATAGACACTGCTACTAGGTACATGGTTCGGCCATGGTCAGTGGACTGTATGGAGTGAAACATGTGACCCAATGCATCTCTCTGCTCTATAAGCAAAGGAATCAGTCTCTGGACTCCAGTGACTCCCGTCTGGCTACTCTCAGACAGACATCTAGTGTCATTTGAAATGCCATAAGGTTTTGGAACTGAACTCCTGATTATAATTTAGGAGGTCATGGATGTGCGATAGTGTCATCTATTGGCTATCATAGATGTGTGTGTCATCTCTGGCACACCTATGAGGAATTCCTGGACATCCCTGGGCATCTCAAATAGCACTAAACAGGCATGTCCAAGTAAATGAATCAAGCTCCAAATTTCCTTTGACTCTAATGGGAGCTTAGACACCTAACTTACTTGGAGACACCTATATAAATGTGATTGGGAGAAGTATCAAATCCCATCCTCACACTGTAGGGACTTATATACTGATGAAATTAACTCCACCCATGTGATAGGGAGACTAAACCCACCTTCAGCTGATCCTCTAATCTTGCAAGACAACATTTCATACAATCAGACTCTGCCTCACAAATCTCACCTTCTGGTGAGAGTTCCTCTGTCAACACAGTTCTTTTTCAAAAATGTTAAGTATTGTGTGACATAACGATAGAGGGCATTGATCTCCACCAAAATTTGTACTGAGATAGCTACCATGTCTTGTGTTTGCATAACATTTTAAAGACTGCTTTAACATTTTCTTCCTGTTTTATACAGCTAACAATTTTTATTACAGATGTCAACGGAACTATTTCAGAGTTCATAAACAATTCTAAAGACATGCATATGAACTGTGGCTTACTTACATTTTCAGTGTGCTCTTATGTCTTATAATAATCTTGATTATTTAAAGTAGTTTTAATTGTCTGAATTTTGGTTTTTCCAAATAACTTTCTCAAATTAGTACCAGTGAAAAGTGTGAGAAACAAAAACTTTTTTGGCTGACTTCCTGTTTGAAAAACTCGTTTGGCTGACTTCCTTTGAATATTGTCTGATATTTCCACACTTCTTCCTCGCTATGATTTTGCTGTAACTATTTGAGGAACATTTAGATTTTTAAGATTAAAGATACTTATATAGAGGATCTTTCATCAGTCTCATTAAAAGTATAAAACTTCTTCAAACCATTATACTACTTCAAGCTACAGATTTTAGTCCTTACATATACATCATACATAATGTATAAAAACGGAAACACATGTTAACTTGTGAATTTTCACTAATTATTTTCAGTTTTATTTTTTGAAGGTAGAGTATTATTTTCAGATAATCTAAATCTTTTCACATGTGTTTCATTTAATGGCTTCTGTAAGGATTTGTGTAGAGACACACTTCTGTGCATATACTTATGAACATTTGTATGCCTCTATATCTCTCTTGCCTGCAGGCAGGTGCCCCTGGCAAAGCCCTATGGTCAGCAGTTCCCAGAGACAAGCCACAGGCTGACAGGATGCTCTCAGAAGGCAATAAAAGGCCTCCCTGGATGGCCAAAAGCATTGTGCTCTCACTTGTATTTACACTGTTTCAGCACAGGATGGGTTTTTGAGCGTTCAACTGGAAAATCAAACATGCAGGTAGGTGCAAGGCAGGTATTGTTTCTGCTATGCGTGCCAACTTTGCACGCTCCCCAGGGCTAAAGAGCTCAGCCTGGTTTACATGGAAAATGAGCAAAACATAACAATGAAAGAGAAACTCTTTAGAAACTAATTTCCCATGGTAGTTTTAGTTGGTTTTGTTTGGTTTTGGTTTTGTGGGGTGGGGGGGAGAAGAGGAAGATGTTTTCTGCTGCAGGCATCATCTGTCAAGTTCACACAGGTACAGCTCTGCCTAGTTCTGCTGTGCTGTCCACATCTTCTGAGTCCATCTTTAGATGAAGTGTCTCATTTCCAGAGTCTGTGTTGCACCTAGCAACTGCCAAAAGCAAATATGCAAACACCTTCCCAAGAGGGAAGAGACATAAGCAAGGCTCCTTCCAGCTGAGGGCATGATAGACTGTTGTGTGCCTGAAGAGAGATCACAGGAACATAGACTTCGCAAGTAGTCCAGAGAAGGCAGGAGCAAATTGCTTTCCAGCGCACATCCACTGGGATTGCCTCCTCTTAACTTTTCCAGGTAAGTCCCAGTGCAACAAACGCACTGAACGCAAGCTTTTACTCCTCTGAGCTTAGTCCTGTTTGTGCAGACACAGTTTTCCAAGCTATGCTTGGTGTTGCCATGCTTTTCTCAAGTCTGCAAATGCATCAGATAGATAGCCAAACTGTCTCCTGGACAAGGACTTGAACCTTGAATGTTCATATTTAGACCCTGATACTTTCCCAGCTAAGTGGCACAGGCACTGCAGTCCACATCTGAACCACATGCAGAAGACAGCAGTAAAGACTGCAGCATTGCAGGCCTTTAGGGGAAGACATACAGCTCGAGGTTATATACCATTATAAGGAACAAATTTGGCCTTCAGTACTTAAAGGAAACTCAATGGGAGACAGATACTCCATTTATTGCCCAGAAGGGCAATCTACCCAGAAGGGACTTTTCAAAACCCAGATGGAAGCAAAACACACACATGGTAACAAGTCAAGTACTATTTCCTGAATACACACACTTTTTGCACACATGCTGAAGTAAAGGAGAAAATAGGCATCCCCTAAGCCATAGTGACCCAGCCAAGACATTGGCAGTTGTCAGCACAAATGCTAAGGAGCTGAGCTCCAAATGAAAAACATAACATGTACTCTGGAAAATCAGGGCACATCTTGCTGTCTGCACCACCTTTAAGAGAAACCCAGGAGCAAAGGCATGTCTGCTGGCCCTTTGCTGGACTCAATCCCTTCTCCAGTACAAGCAGTGAAGGGGGATTGATGCAGCAGCACAATGCTTTCAGAGCATTTTTTTGTCTCTCTTGCAAATAAGAACCTCCAAAAAAAAAGAGAACATCAACTCTCAGGACCTGACTAAGTCTGGTGCAGCAGATGCATGAGCCCCAGGGCTTTCCTTGCAAACACTGCACTGGGATTAAATGCTGACATAAGTGATTTGAAAGCCGAAGTTTCCTCAGGATCCAAGTCACACCTACCTTGGGCACCAAAGGACTGGCCAGCCTGCCTGCCTGCTCAAAACCTGACATTTTCTCTTGCTGGAAAGTGAACTCAAGCTGAGATCTGAGAGGGATGAATCCTGAGTGCTTTTTCCCTGCACAGAACATGCTGACAGTTGCTCTGGCTAGGCCCACAATGAGGGCATGAGTCTGAGGTGCTCCTTTTCTTAGCCTTCAAAGCAGGATCTTCAGCATAACAGACTGAAATACTACCAAGTGCACCTTGAAGGCCCTGATGCTCGGGGCAGGGCTGTGATGCCTAGATCCAAGTAGGGCAGTACCTCTTGCCAGGGCAGCATCACAATTACAGGCAAAGGGAGCCCCTCCTCTGGAGGGGAACTCAGTTTTCCTATCAGGGATGCGAGAGCAGCCAACACTGCCATCCCACCAAGAAATGCTGGGGACTGTCTCTCCAAAGCCAGTGCTGTTGGAGCCTCCTGTGTGGTGGGTGCTGAGACTTTCCTCTGAGGACAAAGGGAAGGGTTGAGGGGTGTGAGGGTAGTGGCTAATGCAGAATGTCCCTCAAAGTAGGGGTGGTGAGAGTGATTCTGATGCATCAGTGCATGGGATCATTATGGATCTCATTAAGAGACTCTCAGGCTCTGCAAGATTTAGTTAAAGTACCACTTATTGGGGATAGCACAAGAAGGAGAAATGGGATAGCATAGGTACCCACACATTTTCTCACATTCTTGTGTAGCCTCAGCAGTGGGACAGCATGCATGAGCACCTTTTCAGTGACAGAAATGTGGACCCATTTTTGTCAGGGGTGAAAGTGTTCCTGCCAATGAAAGCACGACGGAAGAAGCAGGACCAATGTCCAGACTCAGGAAGGAGATGAGGACTGGTCCTTCATGAATAAGTTGTTTATTGGAGAGAATGAAACATAGATACAGAGCTTTTCATCTCCTCCCAGCTCCACTGCCAAGAGGACACAATCCCTAGAGTGTTTGACTCAGCAGCCTTCTGCATAGCAGCAAAACATGCTCATCTACTGCATTGCAGAGACACTCACCAGGGGCTACTGGAGATGCACTCTTCCATATCGGGACAGTCCCAAGGGTAGATGAAACGGCAGCATCCCTGATCCCAGCCCACATCCCAACCTCCAGGAAAAGACCAAGTCTTCTCTGCACCCTGATGCCTTTCGCTCTGAATCAAGAGTAGTCAGCGTAATACAGGGGGAACAGGAGTGTACATCAGGTGAGGTGGGTTTCTCTGCTTTGTCATGTCTTGCTTTCCCCTTCACTTATGGAGTTCCAAAAATGCCCCCCACAGAGGGAATTTCCCTTCCCTGGTTGCTCTGCTGCTGCAGCGATCAGGGAAAAGTGCTGTGTATACAGCAGGGCCAAGCTGGGTGAGTTCACACAGGTCAAGGTGTTTGTCCCACCCCTGTTTGTGTCAAAGTTAGGAAGTGGTGCCTGTTGCTTTTCAACCATCCCCCATGGGAGAGGGGACACCACTCCTCCAACCTGGCCAGGGAAGTTTTGCAGTCCCTTGAGCATCCTGGGGCTCCCTCCCTATAGCACACGAATAGTAAGACCTCTGGGCTTTGTGGAACCCCATGCTGGTATCAGACTCTGTCAGAGCCCAGAAGACCATTCTCTATAGCTCTGAAGAAAAGGCTTTCCTTGAAGGTCATTTGACCACCAGGTGGTGAGTCTCTTCAAGTGCCAAGTGGGGCAGAATGGTTTGATTAGCCTTGATTAGGGAAGAACTGTTGAGCTTTTTTGCAAGCCTCTTTCTTGTGCCCCAAGCTGACTTGCTTTCATCTTCCTTTCCCTTCTCCAGAGTTCTCCTGGCCATATGGGTTTAGAGAAGGATGCCAGAAAGCAGTGACAATGCTCCCACAGAAGACGACTTGGATCATGGAGGCAGATGTGCTAGTGGGTTCATGCATCTGGACAGGAGGTCTCCCGAGGAATGCCTGTCCTGCTGCATAGGAACCTGCCTCCCCCAAGAAGGAGGTTTGCTGGGAACAGAAGAGGGAATATAGCCTGCACACCTGGTTGCCCAGAAAGGTGCTGTGTGGCTTTGCCAAAGACAGAAGCTTGGCCCTACTCCTCTAGGTTCTACTCCTGTAGGTGATGCTATTTCAGTGTTGTTTGCCCTCCTTAGCCTCCCCACGGTGAACCCTGCTTTCCTCTCAGTGTGGTTGGAAATGCAGTCGATGAGGCAGAGAACAGCTGCAGGAAGCAGGTTCTCTTTTTTTAGCTGTGAAGACAGACAAGGGGAGATGGAGCTACTCCTTTCTGGTGCAATGATTGGCTCCCTGGAGTAAGTGCAGATGTGTCAATGCCCTGCAATACTTCAGTTCTTGAGATATGGCTCAGATCTTCATAGTATCTCACATGATATCTCAGCTCTCATGGCCCGGGCCACCAGGGAAAACGCAAATTTCCTGCACCATGTGGCCTCTAGTAGTTGCTTGTGAGATGGTAAACATGCTGGTGGATGGAAAAAATCTTATTCCTATGAGGCTTCTCTTCTGACTAATGTGGGATGGCAAGAGAAGCTGCAGAGCAACATGCAGGAGTTCATTTTTTAGCATAGTATTTCGGCTGTGATGGTCTATGCTGCAAGTGATGAAGAAAATAAGAAGAGTAGTGACTGTGTGTCTGTCATGAGTGCTTCTGTCTCTGTGAACAGCAATGCATCCAGCAGAAAGAGCACAGTCTCACGAGAGCAGTGAAAGAAGAGAAGCAAATCACTTCAGAGCGTGGGGAGACACGAGAGTTAGTCATCTGCCTGGTGCGTTGAAAGGTCTGTCAGAGACCCACTGTGGCACAGTCAGTCATCCACCTGGCTTTGGGCATGACCTCAGAAGGAGAGGTCTGCTCTCTATTACTCCTGCCTGTGCTCCTTCATTGGACTGAGCTGTTGGCAGACAAGGGTCTAAAGCTGGCGAGAGACAGCCTTGTTCTGTATTGCAATCCTTGCTGAGCCCCTGACATCCCACAAAGAAGAAACCAAGACAGAGGACAGGGAATGAGGTTCAGCATAAGCAAGAGTTGGCAGGAGGACCCAAAGCAGCTTGCCAGGGATCACAGGAGATGGCATTCAGCTAGCCTTGTGCCTGTAGCCCGCATGATACTCTTAGGACATCTTACTGACAGTCACACCTGTGAGTGAGCATCACCTTCCTCAAACGGTCACAGCAGCACCACTTGGACGGGCTATTTCCCAAGCCTAGCTGTCCCTTTGCTGGCTCAACCAAAACTGCCTGCACCGGTTCTGTGCCCGGTGAATACAGAGCTGGGCACAGGGTGGCAGGAGAAAGAGGTCCCCCCTTCTCCATCAGCATGCCCCCAAATGCCCCTCTGCCTTTCCCCAGAGGGCCTCGCCACTTCCATCCTCTTCTGCTCACCACGGACACTTGGTGGGAGACAAAGCAAAAGTTCATTTCAAAGTGACCGGTCTGCTCATGGCCACGGATGAGGTAAGGGCAGAGTAGAAGACCAGAGCAGGAGACTGTGCATCGACCTGTAGAGAAAATCAGCAGCCCCACAGCATGCATTGGCCAGGCAGTTGCAATTTCAGGAGAATTGAACATGAGGACACTCAGGCTGGGATGAGCAACTCTTTTATGAGAACAGAAAGTGTGCATTTTGAGGGGAGGGGCAAGAGCACCGAGCATGAGAGGTGAAGGGATCCACAAGGCAATGGGACAACATCCCAACACCCTTTTCAGTGGGATGCACAGCACCTGCAAGGCACTCCTTTCTCCCCACTGCAGCCGCAGCTGGTAAGAATCCTCTCCCATCGACAACAAGGGCAGATGAAGTATGTTGCCTTGGTCAATGGCAAAAGTTATGAAGCCCAGGAGGGAGGGTGACGGGGCTACTTGGGGTAGCAAGGAAAGCACAGGAAGAATAAGAGCAAGAAGAGCAAGAGCATGATGTCAAGAGATGACACAGGACTCCCTTCCATTAAGGGGGAGAGTCAGGTGTCCCACGCACCAGGAAACCATCCAACCTGGCCTTGAATGTTTCCAGGGATGGGGCATCTACCACCTCTCTGGGCAACCTGTTCCAGTGTTTCACCACCCTCATTGTAAAAAATTTCTTCCTTATATCTAGTCTAAATCTACCCTCTTTTAGTTATAAACCGTTACCCCTTGTCCTATCTCAACAGGCCCTGCTAAAAAGTTTGTCCCCACCTTTCTTATAAGCCCACTTTAAGTATTGAGAGGCCACAATAAGGTCTCCCCGGACCCTTCTCTTCTCCGGGCTGAACAACCCCAACTCTTTCATCCTTTCTTCATAGGAGAGGTGTTCCATGCCCCTGATCATTTTTGTGGCTGTCCTCTGGACCCACTCTAAAAGGTCCATGTCTTTACTGTACTGAGGACTCCAACGCTGGACACACTACTCCAGGTGGAGTCTCACCAGAGTGGAGTAGAGGGGCTTCACCTCCCTTGACCTGCTGGCCATGCTTCTTTTGATGCAGCACAGGATACGGTTGGCTTTCTGGGCTGTGATTGCACGTTGCCAGCTCATGTCCAGCTTTTCATCTACCAGTTACCCCCAAGTCCTTCTCCACAGGGCTGCTCTCAATCCCTGCTGCTGTGGACAATCCCTGGGCTGCTGTGAAGCCTTTGACCTCTCATGCTCAGTGCTCTTGCCCCTCCCCTCAAAATGCACACCTTCTGTTCTCGTTAAAGAGATGCTCATCCCAGCCTGAGTGTCCTCGTGTTCAATTCTCCTGAAATTGCAACTGCCTGGCCAATGCATGCTGTGGGGCTGCTGATTTTCTCTACAGGTCGATGCACAGACTCCTGCTCCGCTCTTCCACGCTGCCCTTACCTCATCCGTGGCCATGTGCAGACCAGTCACTTTGAAATGAACTTTTGCTTTGTCTCCCACCAAGTGTCCGTGGTGAGCAGAAGAGGATGGAAGTGGCGAGGCCCTCTGGGGAAAGGCAGAGAGGGGCATTCGGGGGCATGCTGACGGAGAGGGGGGGCCTCTTTCTCCTGCCACCCACCCTGTGCCCAGCTCTGTGTTCACCGGGCACAGAACCGGTGCAGGCAGTTTTGGTTGAGCCAGCGAAGGGACAGCTGGGCTTGGGAAATAGCCCGTCCAAGCGGTGCTGCTGTGACCGTTTGAGGAAGGTGATGCTCACTCACAGGTGTGACTGTCAGTAAGATGTCCTAAGAGTATCATGTGGGCTACAGGCACAAGGTGAGCTTAATGGCAGGTCGCATTTTTGTGCACTAAGAAGTCCTAACAGTTCAATGCTGCCTTCAGATATAACCGTCATCCAAAGGTGCAGAAATCCTGTTTGTCCATGAAGCCACTCCTCTTTGAAAAACCCGTTGCTTTCATGAGCTTCAAGATAGTCTAAAGTCACCAACAGATGTACCTGTCCATAGATTTCCAGCATGCTGCTTCAGCTCTCTTGCTTGAGCTGACACTTCACAGCACAGCTGCTGCTGCTGAAGTCAGCACTGCTCACAAGCCTTTGTCTGGTGTAAAAAGGAAAGGAGAAAAGGTACCTTTCTTTTCTTCTTTCCTTCCTCTTCATAAACATCAGGGGAAGAAAGTGCCTTAAAAGTGCAAGTGGGCACACTGAGGTTTCCCCTGGACATGCAAAACAGTTGGACTCGATCATCTGGGTGAGGCACGTTCCCTTCATGGAAGTGATTGGTGTACTATAGCAGAATGCATATCTCTACATCCAGGTGCCCGTTCCATGGATACTGACCTCAGGTATTGTCATTACACGTCAGGCCAGGAATACATCTTGCCCACAAGCCGGTGTTCAATAGCGCTGAATGTCCCACTGCCCCCAAGCCCTGTCTATATGCGTGACCTAATGTATGTCCATCAGCAGCCTTGAAGAGTGGCCGGCTGCCTGGGGGCCCCCATCATCAGGTGGAGGTGGGGGAGGTGGAGAAGGTTCCTGCAGGTTCTGCCCTCTACACCCTGCCCAATGTCTGCGCCGCCACACAGCCCACCCGCAGAGCCTCATTGCTTCAGGAGCTGGCTACAGGTGAAAATGCGGAGGCCTTCCTGGATGCCTCTGAATGTGTGGCTGAGAGTGGGCAGTGGCCAAGAGGAGAGAGGCCAGCTTGGCTGGAGCCCTGTCCCAAGGCCAAGTCCATGTGGTTTATGGCAGCTTGGACCTGTTAAAGGAGAAGCTGCTGCCTGAACACTCACACACCATTCAGGGAGTCGCACACACACCACCCGAGACTTTAACTGCTAGGACCTGAGTCCCTTCACAGCGGGCAGCTCCAGTGAGCTGACAGGTGCCCCTTTTCGACTCCTTGCTCACACACATACTCAGTCTCGGGCGCTTCCTCTCCCCTCTGGCTCAACCCTAGGTTTCCCGAAGCAGAGTCTCCAATACGACATATGCCAGATGAATTTATTGGTACAGTGGTGAAAACAGCTTGAGCTGGGTGCCTCCAGAGAGTGACCCAGAACAAAGAAATCCCTGGGCAATTATACCCTTACAGTCTAAATTCCCCTCCCCTCCGGAGACAGTTCAGACCAATAGTAGTATCAAGGTCTGGGGTCTTCCCATTCTTCATTGGGTCCTCTCGTTGTCTCTCAGCAGGCCGATTCTTCTCTTATCTCTAAGGTTGCAGCTTCTGCTAAGGTTGAAGCCTCCTTATCTTTCTGGTTTGCACCGGTTTCAGGGACCTTCCTTCATGTAGCCAAGTAAAAGTTCAGTGCATGGTCAGTGGATCTGGGTGAAAGTTCAGAGTTTGTGGCCTAAGGCTTCAACAAACCTTGATACTAATGCTAAAGTGACTACTACAACAGACTTTGCCAAAGCAAGTACCTAGAAAATAACAGCAAGGCCTTTCTTTGCACTGCTATGGCTCACCCTGGAGATAGAAGCGCCAAAGCATCTGAGACTTCCATCATGAGCAAGGTGGTGATGTGGGTTGCAGAATCCTCGCAGCTTGCTGGGAGCCCTGTGCCTGAAACTGGCTGGCTGGAACCACAGAGCCACAACATGGAGCAGATCCTGCAGCTGCTGAGCCTAGAGGAGCTCCTGGCCAGCCCGCCACAGGAAACCCAGAGTAGGGTATGAGCCAGCCAAGTCCTTAGAACTGTCCCAAGATAGCGGGTGTCTTTCAGATGGATTTCTGCAGCAGGTTCTCTGCCCACTTTGGAACAGCCTACAAGGAAGGAGGCCATCCTAGGTTGAGACAGGAGCACTGCCCCATTCATTCACTGCCTCCCTTGCCTGATGGGTATCTTGTGCTTGGAGGCTCCTGCTTCTGCCAGCAGTAGCTGCAGAGGGCCCATGCTGGTGGAGCTAGGGGAAGTTACTGCCAACAGCCCATTTTACTCTCAGGTGCACCCTGTGACTTTTTGCAGTGGAACCCCTCTCTCCATCTCCTTTCAAATTGGCTCTTCTTGTGACCTCTCCTTTCCATGGGGTTTGTGGAAGTGGAAGTCAGGGACCCGAGTTGCCACAAGCAGTGCTGAATGGGTCCCAATGTGTCTGCAGGGGCCAGTGCTGTGTGAGATCATGGCAGTGGCACTGACAGGGGTGGATGTGGAGCAGAGGTAACGGGATGAGTCGTCACACAGAGAAATACGCAAGTGTCAGAGCCCTGGGCGAGCACTGTGACCTCACCCCATACTCCACCCGGTAGGGGGCATGGTGGCAGGGAGCAGCAGGGGTGCTGCAGGGCAGGCGGGGATGTTTTGAGAACCTGGTATGTTTTCCTACAGTTCATAATGTGCTCTTTGTGTTTCTGTCTTGTTTCCCCCCACTGTCCAACTGGAAACCAAAGAGCTTTAATGGGAAGTTGTGTGCTTGTATCTTTCCTGTCCATTTCTTTTTTCTCTTCTCCCCTCTCATGTAACTACCACCAAAGAAGAAGAGAGAAGTGAAGAGAGAAAAGTCTGAAATCAGACTTGTCTCTGATGAGGAAGGTGGTCATCATCCTGGAGAATCGCCAGGGAGGAGAAGTATTCCACAGCCCCAAACCAATTAATCTTTTTGTCTAAATACTGTTAGCCACACTATTTTTCCAGGAAAACAATATTTTCCTTTCTGTCTCTTCCCATCCTACCACTGTCCTCAGAACATGGCAGGAAGATTTTTATGGTTTGGCTTTTATTCATAACCTATCAGTGTGGAAAAGAAAACCAAAAAAATAATGGGAGTAGTGGGAAGATAAACATGACATGGCAATAATTCACACCATGGACCTTACACCCAACTCCCTGAACCCCCGACTCCTCCCTCCATAACCCCAGGAGTCTTTGTGGACATCTTCCCCTCATCTCACCTGGGGATCCCACATGATCCCGCACCCCTCTGTCAGGCCCCAAAATTCATGGTGTGAATTACTCCCTTGCCTGTTGGTTACCCTGCGCTTAGAGGCTCCTGCTTCTCCCAGCAGTAGCTGTGGAGGGCCCATGCTGGCAGAGGCAGGGGAAATTGCTGCCAACAGCCCCTTTGCTCTCACATGAGCTCTGGGCTTGTTGCATTGGGACCTTTGGCTTGCCTTAATCCATTTCTTCATGTGTGAGCAGTTGCCTTCACAGTCCTCCCGTGTAGCTCTCTCCTTTTTTACACCTTCTGTGTACTTCCTTTTGCTGTCCCGGCTCAGTTAGGAGCACCACATACATCCATGCAGGCCTTATGCTTGCTCAACTTTCTGCATGTTAAAACGGACTGATCTTGTGCTCTGTGGAAGCTGTCCTTGAAGATCAAGCAGCTCTCCTGGACCCCTTTGCCCTCCAGGGGTGTTTCTGCCCTTCCGTAGTGCAGGGTTGCAATTCTACTGTTGGTCTCACTGCTCTCAGTCTCTTTAACTCCACAGTTTCATTGTCACTTCTGCCAAGGCTGCCCTTGGCCTTCTTATCTTCCATCACGTCTTCCTAGGTTGTGCATCAAAGGCCCATCAGAGAATTTTCCCTGTTTGGTTTCTCAGCCACATGCATCAGGAAATTGTCTTTAATACATTCCAGCAAGTGCCTGGACTGCTTGTGCCCAGACTTCTTGCCCTTCCAGTACATATTGGGGTGGTTCAAGTCATGCGTGAGTACTCAGGCCTGTGACTGAGATGTTTTCTCCAGCTGCCCTAAGAAAGCCTCCTCCACTTCCTCTTCTAGAGGACCTTGTAGGGGTCCTCTACAGGGTGGTCTGTAGAGGACTCCTACTACATCACCTGTGCTGATCTGCCTTTTGGTCCTTACTCAGAAACTCTTCACCAGTTCATCACCAGTAGCAGACCATAACAGCACACATTCAAGACACTTCTTTACACAGAGTGAAAGTCCTCCTCCTTGCCTTCCCACCCTATCTTTCTTGAAAAGCTTGTATCACTCCACTGCAGCACACATGTCATGGGAACTATCCCCACCATATCTTCTCAGTCCCAAAGAGTTTATAGCTCTGGACTGTACGCAGACTTCTCATTCCTCCTATTGGTTTCCCTTGTTACATGCACTTGTGTACAGGCATTTGAGATGGGCCCCAAGTCATGCTCCTTTTACAGGAGAAGTGAGAGATCCTCCACTGTGTTGTGCTGTCCCCAGGACACATCTGCTCTGCCCTTTGTGCTCTCTCTCCTCTGCAGGTTATGGTTACCTTTCCTCAGCATAACCAGTGCAAAGGACTCCTGACCAGGCTAGCAGATCTGCTTGCCAGCTCTTGCTGCACTTTGTCAGATGTAGCCCATCCCTGCCCAGCAGCTGTTGTTCCTCACAGAGAACGTTGTTCCCTTAATTATTGATAATAATGCCCTGCCTGTGGCACCAGCCACATAGCCATGTCCTGACCCAGTGGCTTGTGTCTGTTTCTATTTGAGCCTTTTTCCCCTCACTGACAAGGTTGAGGAGAACACCATCTGAGCTGCCGTGACCTTCCCTCTTGCCCCAGCACTATGTATTTGCCCTTGATAGACCAGATATCCATGCTGGTGAGGCCACTGCCCCTACTTCCTCGCTTCTACCCTTGGCTCCCTGATTGTCTTTCCTGGCAGAGCAGCCATGAGCAAGCACTGCACAAAAGCTCAGGCACAAGCCTTAGCCTCTTGGCTGTGAATGGCACAAAAGGTCTTGCAGTAGCCCCAGGGTCATCTGGACAGGAGCTGCCTTCCTTCAGGTGACCCGTGCCTCCCTTATTGTGATCATCAGCAGCAAAGGCTGTTTCTATTTGCTGCTGATCCCACGGTGTAACTCCCTTCCCTTCTGTTGGCAGCTGCCCTCCTTTGCCATCAGCATCCTTTGTCCCTGAGCCCATAGTCTGCACTGTTCTTGCTAAAGGACAGGCATGGTGAGGAATGGAATTGGAGGGTGGTACTGGAAAAAGGGGGAAGGCAGAGGCTCACCCAGGACTCAAACCCTGGCCTTTTTACATCAGAAAGCAGAATACCTCCTTCCACAGAAGAGTTACAAAGGGGTGATGCAATTTGTCTTGAGTGGCTTTATTTGATTTAGTTTGGAATGGTATTGTTTGAGTTTGTGTTTGGTTTGTTTGGGAAGGTTGGGTTGGACTGCACAACGCTGGGTTGGATGCGGCTGGGTTGGGTTAGGTTTGGCTTAGTTGGTTTGCTTTTTTCTGGGGGTGGGAATTACCCTGAGTGCCTTTCACAACATGGAGCTGGGTGGCATTGTTCTTTGTTGAGATTTTAAGTCCCTAGAGGGGAACCACCCTGTCTGCACCTCAGGAGTCCTGAAAACACTTTCTTGATGGCTTCCCATACCTTCCCCTTTGATTTCCGTCCTCCCTACTTTTTACTTCCCCTTCCCCTCCCCTTCCCTTTTCCCCTTGCCCTTTCCTTTTTCTTTCAGCTCAGAGTACAGTGGAGGGGAGGGGAAATCAGACACAGCCCTGACCCTGCCTCCAGACCAATGGAGCCCCCAGAAGAGATGGGAATCCTGCCGGCACTGAGGGAGCTCCCAACAGCAGCTGACAGAGACGATCCCACGGCTGTGCTCTGAGGGAAAGAGGTAAGGATGAGGCCCGGCAGGGTCACCACCACTGGGGAGGCCTGGAAGGCCACTGTTGAGTCAGCACAGTGGGCGACACAGGGCTCACTGCAGCTGCTTGCAGGTGAGGTTGGGCCAGAGGATGCATAAGGGCCGTATTACAGGAATACCATGTTACAGTATCACTGACATAGGAAAGGTCCTTCGTAGATCATCCAGTTCAGCTCCTCCCTGCTTCTTAAAGCTTGTTCCACTACAGTATGTTGTTTAGTACTGTGTCCAGTCACTTTCTAAATATCTCCAAAGATGGAGACTCCACAGCTTGTCAGGGCAACTTATTTCAGTGTTTGAACACCTTCTCAGTAGAATAAAATAATTCTTATGTTTATGTGGAATTGTCCTGTATTCCAATTTATGCCCATCTCCTCTTGTCCTTTCACACTGTACCACTGACAAGAGTTTGTCTCTGTCGTCTTTACTCCCTCCCAGCAGTTATTTATACACATTGATAAGATTCCCATGAGCCTTCTCTTCTCCTGTCTAAGCAATTCTTGCTCTCTCAGCCTCTGCTCACGACACATGCTCCAATCCCTTCATCATCTCCATGGACTTGCACTGGACTCGATCCTGTATGTCTGTGTTTCTCTTGTACTGGGCCATTTAGAAATGGACAAGTACCCCACATGTGGTCTCACCATTACTGAACAGAGTAGAATAATCATCTCCTTTGACTTGTCGACAACACTGTTCCTAATGTAACACTGGATACTGTTGGCCACCTTTGCTGCAAGGTCACATTGTTGGCTCATCTTTAACTTGGACTCCCAGGTCCCTTTCTGTCAAGCTCCTTTCCAGTTGGTCAGCCCCCACTTTGTACTTGTGCATGAGGATCTTCTTCCTCAACACAGGACTTTGTTTTTCTCTTTATTGAAATGCATGAGATTCCTGTTAACCTATTTCTCAAGTCTGTCAAGGTCCTCCTGAATGGTGGCACAACTGTCTGCTGTATTATAGAATCATGGAATCATAGAATGGTTTGAGTTGGAAGGAACCATCAAAGATCATCCAGCTCACACCCCCCACACACTCCCACCCCCGCCATGGGCAGGGACGTCTTTCACTAGATCAGGTTACTCAAAGCCCCATCCAACCTGACTTTGAACGTTTCCAATGATAGGGCATCCACAACTTCTCTGGACGACCTGTTCTATTGTCTCACAACCCGCATTGTAAAACATTTCTTCCTTATGTCCAGTATAAACCTACACTCTTTCACTTTAAAACCATTGCCCCTTGTCCTGTTAGTGCAGGCCTTGGTAAAAAGTTTGTCTCCATCTTTCTTATAAGCCTCCTTTAAGTATTGAAAGGCCACAAGACAGTCTCCCTGGAGCCTTCTGTTCTGCAGGCTGAACAACATAACTTCCAGGAGAAAGTTATGATCTTACCGGGCATGGAGGTGAGGCTGACTCATTGGTAGTTCCCAGGGTCCTCCTTATTATCCTTTTAAAAATGGTTGCAATATTCCCTTTTCTCCAGTCACTGGGAACTTCGCTTGACTGCCATGGCTTTTCAAACGTGATGGAGAGTGGCTTAGCAACTGCATCTGCCAGTTCCCTCAGGACACTGGGATGCATCTCATCAGGTCCCATGGACTTGTGTATGTCCAGGTTTCTCAGGTGGTCTCAAACCTGATCTTCTCTTATGATGGGAAGGACTTCATTCCCCAAGTCCCTGCCTTGAGGTTCAGGGACTTGAGAGACGTGGGAAGAGTGATAGCCAGTGAAAACTGAGGGGAAAAAAAAAAATTGTTGAGTACCTCAGCCTTCTCCATGTTGGTTGTCATTGGTTCATCTGCCTTCTTCATGAAGGGGGTACATTTTTTTTAATCTTCCATTTCTGACCAATGTACTTTTAGAAGCTCTTCTTACTATTCTTTGCATCCCTTACTAAATTCAGTTCCAACTGGGCCTTAGCTTTTCTCTGATCCCATCCCTACACATCAGGGCAGTGTTCCTATATTCTTCCCAGGATATAAGTCCCTGGTTCCACTGCCTGTGCATTTCCTTCTTGCACTTTAGATCAATCAGGAGGTCCTTACTAATCCATGCTGGTCTCCTGCCTTCCTTGCCTGATTTCTTACACATGGAAATAGAGAGCTCTTGCACTCATTTTTTTTCAGCGTGACACAGTCTCCCTATAGTTCTTAGAAAAAGAGTACGCTTATAAAATGGTAATTCTTTTGAAAGATGTCTTCCTAATTCTAATTCCATGGAGATCTCAAGCTTCTGGGTAGGCTTGCACAGCCACTAGTTAGTTGGGGTGACCATCAGGGCTGCATCTTAAGCCTGTGGGTGAGCAGAGGAGGCAGCAGCCGAATAACTGGCATCCTTCCACATGAATTGCCGACACTGCTCCCAACAATTGCCATTCCCTGTTTGCATGCCCTGGTTGCTGTTGCTCCCTAGGGATCAGTTATATATGCCTTCCCGTGGCTTGAGTTGGCCAGGAGGACAGCCAGCACTGCCCAGCTCTTGCCTGCTCCTCTCCTTTCAGACCTGCTGCCTACTGGCCTGTCCCACCCCCACACACAGCCCAAGGGTGTTGGAGACCCAGAAACCCCCTCAGACACCCCCCTGGCTACCTCACAAGCCTCATGTTCCTCTCAGCACAATGCAGATGCAATTGCTGCTGCTCCTGCTAGCATTGTCTATCTGCAGTTTGAACTGTATCACCCACTCCTCTAAGATTTGTATCATCTTCTAAACTTGCTGAGGATTCACTCCACCCCACAGGCCACTAATGGAAAATGTTAAACAGTACAGAATCCATTATCAATCACTATTAGTGTAGAGCTTGAGTGCCTGGCCTCCAATTGGAGTTTGTGCCACTGATTAGAACCCTCTGGGCCTGGCACTTCAGCCAGTTTTTAATCATCTCTCTGTCCACTTATCTGGTTCACACTCGATTAATTCTTCTGTGAGCCTATCACGGGAGTGAGCTGTGAAAGTCTTGTTCAAGTCAAGAAAATCAATATCACTTGGTCTCCTCTTGTCCCCAAGGTAGTGATCTCTTCATTGGAGGCTTAGATATACACATCAGAGATGATTTCCCCATCATAAATCCATGCTGACAGGTCCAAATTTATTTTCTATGCTTCATATGATTGTAAATCGTTTGCAGTATGATATGCTCCATCACCTTCCCAGCAACTGAGGTGTGGCTACCTCAAGTTCCCTGAGTCCTTCTTCTAGCCCTTCTTGAAGACAGGAGGAGTGTTTGCTTTCCTCCAGTGCTCAGGGACCTCTCCTGATTACTATCACTATTCAAAGACCATTGAGAGTGGCCTGGCATTGACATTGGTGAGCTCCCTCAGCATTCATGGATGCATCCCACCAGGGCCAATAGACTTGGGTATACCCAGTATTTTAAAATGTTCCCTAACCTGGTCCACCTCTACCAAGGGTAAGTCTTCATTGCTCCACACTTTCCCACTGTGCTTAGGAGCCTGTGTTTCCCTAAAGCAAAACTTACCAGTGAAGACTGAAGTGAAGAAGGCATTGAGTTCCTTGGTTTTTCCTATGTCCTCTGTTACCAGCCTCACCTCTCCCTCCCCTCACATTCAGCAGTGGGCCCACACCTTCTTTAGTCTTCCTTTTGCAGCGGATGTACTTGTAGAAGTACATCTGCTTTCTTATTGCCCCTCAAGGCCCTTGCCAGATTCAGCTCAAGGTGGCAGGTCAGGTCGAGAAATTCTCCCTGAATTTGAAGGCCACTGGTGACATGCATGGGAAGCATGAATCTTGGGGTGGGCAATGACAGAAATTAGGTAGTTTTTGATTGCTACATGAACAGGTCTTTCACGTTTCTTTCACCATGGTGAGAGTTCAGGGGTTTCAGGACCCATGGATGTATCAGCCCCCAGAGACTCAAGGCATTCCTGCTTCTGCCCTGATTGCTCCAGCCTGTCCCAGAATCACTGTGTCCACTCAGGGGACTGGATCACCACATGTCCCATCTGTCCCAAGTGCTTCAGCCTCACCTCCCATGGTGAAATGAATGCCAGGTCCGCCAGCCCATCTTCACATACAACCTCCCCAGGCCACAATCCACTACACAGGGTTGCAGAGCCCAAATGCTCAGCCAAGGCTCATTCTGGGACACCAATGCCTTGTTGACAGATGTCCATTGGCACTGAGGAAGGAGAGAGCAGCAGCCAAAATTTCACCTGTCCCCAGGGAAGGTAAAACTTACCCTCTGCATGCACTAATCACCAGAAATCAGATGGGAAGTGTGAGAGGTGCAGGAACTTTGAATCAGGAGAGCAAGTGTGTGAGAAAAGTTGCTGCCAGAAGCAAGAAGAAAGCACCCCTCAGAGAAGGAGGAGGGCTCTTGCACAGGCCCCAGGCATAATCCAGCTCAGGGAGCAATAGCAGATGCCCTGGGTGGGAGCCATGGGGAGCTCAGGCTTTTGCACCTTTCTTGCTGCCATTGCAAACTCAGACTGTTTCTATAGGCACAGATGGAAAAAAGACTGAGGCCCACTCCAAAGGATGTTTGTTTGCATTGGGATTTCTAGGCAAGGCAAAAAGCCCCGCTAGACTCCAGCAGGAGCATGGACAGCACTGGGCGTCCATAGTCCACAGCACTGTCGGAGCTTCACAATGACCAGTGGGCAAAGACAGAAACATGACATTAATCTAGCATGCATTGCAAATGCACGTGAGCCTATACTCCTTCCCATATCCATTCTCTTCCTCCCTCCCTCCCTCCCTCTTCCCTTCCCTTCCCTTCCCTTCCCTTCCCTGCCCGTCCCTTCCCTTCCCTTCCATTCCAAAGTATAGAATGGGCCACCCCATCCCTGGCCCAGGAAAAAGAGCCGTGAGCTTTTGGCCTCTTGCCCTGAGCCTCTCCTCAAAGGAGGCCATCCAGGCCTTTTGGCCTCTGGGATGAACTTGCTGAGCAAAACAGACCAATTTGGGCGTGGGTCTCTGTCAGGGAAGGACGCGGGCATCTCTTTCATCACCCTCCTACGTGTTGATTTCCTTGTTTCCTACAGGTTCTCCGCTTTCCAAGCTGAGCCCAGATCCCAGGTTGGAAGAAGCGTGAGGACCTGGTGAAGTCGCCAAGGGACGTGGCTATGGAGATCCCAGGGAGAAGTCACTTGAGTGAGACCTGCCTGAGCCTCTGGCCTACTCTTCATCCTTACGAATCCGCCTTCGTTCCCTGGGCTCGAGGGAGGGCAGAAAAAACAGGCTGTGGCAGAGCCTGACGGGCGTAAGCAAGATCTTCGTGGCCCTCACTCCTGCCCGGAAAAGGGCTTTCCTCCAGCCCACAACGGCCCTTCCTTGCCGTTGAGCTTTGCCACATCCCTGGAGACGTGAGTCTCTTCTCCCGTATGGGATTGTGCAGTCTGGATGTTCTGCCTGAACTTACCCCACTGTATTCTGCATATCTACTATGACCGGCAGGAAGAGATGTCTCTCAGAGTTAGCTTCTCAGAGAGCTGCCGCGCCTTCCTTTACTGAACAATGAAATGGTACTTTATGCGAGACAGAGGCATTCCCTGAAACCTTCCAGAATGTGGTGCAGCAAGGAGCCAGCAGAATTACTTTGGCTTGGGGCTTTCTTGTTCGGTTGTTGCAGACTGAACCGGGAGTACCCAAAATGTCCATGGGATGGCAGCAAGAGAACATCCATGGAGTTTTCCATTTCCTCTCGCTCAGCTGTCCACTCTCCAGATGCTCCTTCACCAGCTGCTCAGCCTGACAAATGGAACCTTCGTCTCCAAAGCAGAAAGCAACCTTAATCCGTGCCTTCTGAGGCGTGCTAAACCTGCACAGGAAAAGGGGGAAAATGCAGAAGAAAGAGCAGGTGTGGGTGGTCGGGAGGGGAGCTTATGGCCAGTGGGCCAAGGGAAAGACAAGTAGCCTCTCTCAACTAGACTCGCTACCTCAAGGGGACGAAGCTTCTCAAATCTCTGATTCCAGGGTTGCATAAAGATAAACAACGTTCTTCAGTGTGCTGACAGTCAAAACATCAGTCTGGGCGGTGGGGTCGTATGCGGGCCTTGGGTTAGTGCAGAATTTACAGACTCCCACTCTGTCATTGGCAGTGCCACAAGCAGGTGGAGTTACAAAGAGGGGGATCGTGATTGCGCATGCTCTGATTGCGCCCTACTGAAACGCCCACCCTAAGCCCATCTTGCAGTCACACTGCCTGCGTCCAGACCTGAAAACCTGAAAAGCAGCGCTTTCCTCCTTTCCACTCCGTATTCATTCCCCGGAGTATATTAACATTCACATCTGAACAGCTGTTATCAATCCACAATTCCTGTAACCTCGTCCGCCACTCATAAAGCCTAAAAGGCCCGTGGCTCCACGTTTAACCACCGAACACCTTCTTTTGAATGGTGTCACGCAACGCTATGGGGACAGGCAGCCTTTTTAGGCATCCCCGGTAGAATGTTGTTAGAATCAATCGTGTCTCATCCTGACTCTCCTGGGTGCCCAGGACCCCTTCAACGGAGAAGGGGGTACGTGACCCGTGGCTAAAGGCTGCCTGCCCAACAAGATGGCGTACCTGGGGTTAGGAGTAGGAGACACCGGTCACGATGGCATCTGGCAACTGAAATTATTTTTACGCTCCGGTACAGGAAACTTGTGTAACTCTTCGTGTCTCCCACTATGCTCTTTTCCAATAAAGGCAGGAGGAGAAAATGAAGACTGGAGACTGAGACAGCTCGTCCTGGGTCTTCGCTGCCAGCTTTACCAGAGCCCTGGGTTTAAGACGAGCCCCTGCCTGGGGATGCTGGTGGCTTTGCCCTGGAGAGGCGGTTGGTGCCAGGCCTGTACTTGGCTCCTGGGCACAGCATCTGGCCTGGTCACTACATGGTGGGAGGGGAGGGCTCGGCGCTACGGAGCTCCTCCAGAGCCCTGCAATGCCCGGGGCTCCTGGGGGGGCTGCACGAGGCCCTGAAAGTGCTATGCCTTCCTGCAAATGTGGCTGGGGATGAGAGCGGGGTGGCTTTTGCCCATCTACCCTGTGCCTCTCCCCTGTGGGTATCCAAGTGAAGCCCTGGACGTTCTCCCAGCCTTTGGCTCGCAGCAGACACCTTTGTCTGACCCACATCTCTGCCCAGCTGGGCTCCCGACAGCGTGCAAGGCCAGAGGCACATGGGCAAGCCACTCTCTGGCTTGCCAAGGCCTGCCACCAGCCAGAAAGACCTCAGGAAGGTCTTTCCAACTTCTGGGGAGAACGGCAACCCCGCTGGTCCCATGTGCAAAACCAGACCCTGCAGAAAGGCCAGGGAGGAAGCAGGCAAATGTCTGGACGTGGAGGACTCAGCCCAGCGGGGCTTCCAGCGTCTTTGAGATTTATTGCTTCCTGTAACCCACGTGTGCACAGCCATCCACAGGATTCAGGGCCTGGGAGTCACCTGGCCTCCTGTGTGGGTCAGCCTGGCGTGAGCAGTAGCTCCCAGGTGCTGGGGAGCTCTGGGAGATCTCTGGCTGCCCACTGAAGCCTGTAAGGGGGGCACAAAGTGTCCTCCCCACAGTGTCCCCGGGCGAGGAGCAGCAGTGGAGGCTCCTGTGGTAGGAGCAGTTACCATGACTCTGTGGAAGCAAATGGGCTGGAGACTGCGGCAGACTAAGCAGGCAAGGGGATAAGGAGTAAGCATGCTGAGGAAAGCCCCGAGGGAGCCAAAAGGTTGAGGTCCCACTGAGATTTGAACTCAGATCGCTGGATTCAGAGTCCAGAGTGCTCACCATTACACCATGGGACCCCCTAGACATGTGCTGTCTTACCCCCGTGGCCACCCCAGCTGAGCCACATGCTCCTGGCTGAGCCTGGCCGTCTCTCCATCTCCCAAGTGCAGCCTTCCTCCAGGGCCACCGGCCACTCTCTGCTCACACAGGGCCTTTCAAGGGAGCGGCAGAGCTCTCTGCACAAGCCTGGCATGCCCTCTCTTACAAGACCCAGGCTGATAACCTGTGAGAACCTTGCTTTCGCCTAATTAGACCTGGTTAGGAAGTTTCCAGCTTAACCTCTTCAACACTGCACCTCACAGAGCACCTTCATGGCCCCGTGATCGGTCGTTCGATGCTTGCACTTGTGGTCTCTGCTGCTGCCTCCCTTCACCCCCGTGTCGGACAGCCTGCCAGTCTGCCTGTGTAAGTTATTGCCTCTCTCCTGTTTCTCACCTTGTAGCTCATCCTAAGCAGCCGTTAACCAGATATCCTTACTCTCGGTTGCAGTCCTAGCCGAGCTCCTGAGCTTGCCGAATGAGGCGAACAAGAGAGAGGGCAGCGGATGAGGTTCAACAGAGGGAAGAGCCGGCAGAAGGTGCCTAATGCTGATGCTCACACGATCAGTGCTTGTGGAAGCGTATAGAAGGAATAGGCTCGTGCTACGTCTATACATCTTTCCACTGAAGTCTGTCACTGCGTGAAACCAGGAGACTGGGCCTACGTTAAGGTACACTAGAGAAAACATGCACTTCAGCTGCGCTGGAAGGGACCTTAGCAGGTACTGGTGATTACCAGTATGGTGGTGAAGTGCAAGGGCCTGCTCAACTGGATCCGTGTTTCCCAGTGTAAAATGGTCACACCAGCTTCAGACACAAAACAGTGTATCACCTGTCACAGCAGAGCTGAATGATCTACACGAACTTCCTCTGCTCAAATGTCAACAGAACAACAACCTACAACCCTGCAAACAGACTTTGATGATATCAAAGTGATTGATATCACCTGAACCTGTCAATTGTTTTTGGAAATTGTAGCTTTGCGCTGGGATTTTACATTTGAATTTGTATTATTACTGGTCATATACTAACCCGTAAGAATTATTCTATGATACGGCCTTAGGTAATGAAGGAGTATGAGGAATATGTGGCTCTAAGACCCATAAGATACTGCCTGTTAGCTGGACTGGCACTGGTACATAAGGATGGTTGGTTTTTTTTCCCGGCATCTCAATGCTTCCAGACCTCTTCCGGAGTGACAGACACAACTTACCCCAAAGCACTTAGCAAGCAAAGTACAAAATGCTCTGTGCAACAGCCACTTGTTGTTTGACAAACTGGCTTCCACCAGCTTGCACAAACTTTCCTCCCCTGGCTAGGCGTATCAGAATTAGAAAGGGCTGTTGTGAATATATCTGCTGTAACAGAAGACATGGGTGATGCCACGGTTAACACTATTTCAGCCTTACAGTTAGAGGTAGAACAAGAATCTCAGGTAGCCCTGCAGAACAGCACGGCGCTGGATTATGTACTTGTCGCTCAAGGAAGTGTTATGTGTATTAGTTAACACCTCTTGCCGTACATACGCAGACCAAGATCAGAGAATAGAAATGGACATACATAAAACTCGAGGTGAACTTCAGATACTGCATGATATACCTGGAGAAAAAAACCCCTTTTGACTGGTGGGAATGACTCCCAAACATAGAAAGATGGTGAGGAAAAACTGCTTAAGATAGCATTGAAGTATACTTTGTTGAGATTATTAACTTTGGTGGTTGTGCATATATTTGGTTCAGCTGATCTTATGTTGTAGCAAATTGGTAGGAACAAGGCATGGCTCAAGCAGAGGCCAGAACAATGATGCTGAATATATTAGAGGATAAGGAAGAAGAAAAGGAAGAAGTGCTTGGACTAATGACTAGAAATTATCATAAAATCTAGAGGCCAGAACAGGTGATGGGACAGTCCGGCCCACGTGGTGATTGATCCTGGGCTCCCAGGAGTCTGCGGCCCTCCTACCATTCTCAGGATCTTTACGAGAAAGATGGTATGAGACTAGAAGTCTCAGAAAGTCTCATAGGCCCTTGCAGGCCTCAATAGTTACAAAAAAACCATTTTCAGCTAATGGTCTTGCCAGTCAGCACAATCTACTTTACAACGGAGTGGATTATTTGTAAGAGGATGCACTGTCTAGAGCGTCCTTTTCTGAAGGTGCCTGAAAAGGAGCTGTAAACAAAAGAAGGAGGGAGCGAAGGGAAGCGAGGTGAAACGAATTTTTTTGGAAATGGAAACAGATAGGAAGCATAAGGAGAAAGTTTAATCCCTTGCAATGATTTCTGTGAGTAATTACTACTCACAAAAGCCGCGGGGGGATGCTTGGTAAATTCAAATTGCAGCTGCTCAGCCATGGTAAATTGTGACCAACAAATGATCTGCCATGGAGGGCAAGAAGGCCTAACTGCAGAACTGGCTGCGTGCAGGAATGCTAGAGACAGAAGGACTCCCTGCAAGGGAGTGAAGTTTCCCTTGCTGAAGAGATAAGGATTATGGCAATGTTGTCTTGTAGGAATCCTGGAATGCGAGCGCTCAGGGGCCACCTTTGGTCAGCCAGGGGATGCACCCAATGCCAGGCTGAGGTGCCTGATACCGACGCTCACACGATCGGTGCTGGTGCAACTGTATGTGAGGAAACGGCTCGTGCTGCGTGTTTGCAGACTCCATGTAGAAACTCTTATGGAGGTAGGACTCCGTCCAAAGCGTTGCTCACTAAATCTTTATATTTAAGTGCAAACGTATGTTTAATTCACCTCAAGGGGTGCAATAAAAATTCCCCAACAACAGACATTGCCAGATGCACCACCTCCACGCTGACTCCTTTAAAACCACTTGCCAAATATTCGTGCTCCAGAGTTAAAAGGGAACCAGAGCTGCCTGCATCTAGTGAGGAAAATGAAGACTTCTGCAGATCATTTGGCTTTCTGGTTCCTGCTCAGGCATTGGACATCCCTTGCCAGTGCTGGCAAAAAGATCTAGACATACCTATTCCACCAAAACAAACTCTCTCCTGTCTCCCACCAAGTCACCCCACGACCTCCCATTTATCCTCCCTTTGCGCCTCCTCACTTCTCCTCAGCCAGACTCCACCTTGCCTTTCCCATGTATCTCTCCCACTCTTACAAGCCATTCCCCCTACACACCAACAACCTGCATGGCAGTCGTGGTCTTTCTTCAAGGACGTAGACACCACCCTACGTCCCCAAGAGGCTGGAGGTGCTGCCTGGAGGCCACCATCTTCCCTGCAGGAGTGTCCTCACCATAGTGCTCACATCAGGCTTGGAGTCCCCCTCTGACAAATTTGAGAAGCAGCCACCTCACAACTACCACCATCCCTGGTTGCCTCCACACAGGTGCCTTCCCTTCTTCCCTGGAAGCAGATGAGATGCCAGCTGGGGAGTGAAACCACCCCCACATGGCAGGATATCCCAGACGCCCGGCTGAGGACAAGGCAGTGGAGCTGCAGCTGTAGCTCCTGGGGTTATGCCTCTCAAGGCCTCTGGAAGCCTGCGGCCAGGTGCCTGTCATGCTCGGCGCAGGTCCCAACTGCAAGGCTTCCAGTGGAACAGTGCCTTGAAACTCCCAGGGAGCCAGGTGTCATTGCAGAGGGCGTGTGATCAGCAGGGCAGAGAGGGCTGGAGCAGGTAGTTGTGGCCGAGTGGTGAAGGCGATGGACTAGAAATCCATTGGGGTTTCCCCGCGCAGGTTCGAATCCTGCCAACTACGGGGCACAGTCCCCTTTTGGGCTCCCTGCAGTTGACCACGCTGCAGCTGTGGGACTCGGCCCCGCAGAGCCCAGGGACACAGCAAAACCCCTTGCGGTCCACGCCTCCCCCAAGAAATGCCTGGATGGATGGGAAATCTTGCTCCCATTTACAAGGTAAGGAAGTGAGGGGAAGAGAAAGGGCCAGCACTGAACGTGAGCCATGAAAGAGGTCCTTCTGCGCACACGTGGCCCTCATTGCTAATGATGATAGCCTGCCTGGGTGGTGCAGCATCTTAAGGAAGAAGGAAACCCTGAGAGGGCCCATGTGGAGAGGCCAGAGAAAAAGAAGGTGATAAAAGCCCATTGCTAGCGAGTGCATGGTTTGTCCCCCGCAGCCATGCCACTGAAAGCGGGGGATGCGAATGGCAAGATGCTAACTGCAGTACAGCTTGCTTAGGCGAACAAATGCTACGTGAGACAATGAACTTTTGTCAACTCAGAGTTGACGTGACCTGAAGACCCAGCCTAAACTGCCTCTCACCTGCTGAGAACACACAGTACTGACGATAAAAAGAATAGGAGATTTGCCTTAGGAAGCTAGGCGTATAAGCACGGCCTCGGTGCATAATCAGATTCCCCTGATTGGTTATGCATGCTCACATCTGCACACCCAGCCCTCTCTGTCCTGCCTTTGCTCTGTCCCCTCTGCCTGGCTCTGCATGCTCTGGCATGCGGATGGTACAGAGAACCAGCAGACACTCGCCCAAAGGCGCAGGCATCAGCACTGCCACCTCATCCCTCGCCCTCACCAACGGGCTCTACCAGCTCAGCCTGACCAGGGCATTTCTGGGACCCCTGGCCGCGTCCAAGGCTGGCCACCACCCAGTCCAGCTGGGCTGACCCCGTCCTGGGGAGGCTGGGGGCCCCCTCCAGCCCCAGCAGTGTTGGGCAGGTCAGGCACAGAGAGGGCGGGGTTTCCCTGACTCCCTGCAAGGCTGTGTGGTGAGAGAGGCAGCCCTCTGCTGTCCCAGAGCAGCAAGGGCAGGGCTGCGCCAGGAGGGAGGACAAGCTGGGAGCTGTAGGGTTGGCGCAGCACCACACAGACAGGGCAAGGCACTCGCAGACAGGCATAGTGCTGCAGCCCCCAGGGAGCTGGGTTTCTGGGCAGGGTTGCAGCCCTCGTCACCTCACTGGGGAGCAGCTCCTCTTCGCCCCGCAAAGCAGTGAGGCTGCCCCCCCGCACTGGGGTTTCCTTCAGCGCCTGCAGAGCCCGCTTGGGTGGTCAAAGAGAAAGTCCCCACCCAGGGTTATGGGCGGGAGATGTGGGCAGAAGGGCAAAGCAAGGCCCTTGTGCTTCCCACCCCCGGCCCACTGCCACTGAGCTTTCCAGGGAGACGTTTTTCCTGCCTGGTCATGGGCGCAGGTAAGAGGAAGGGAAAGAGGCGTGAGC
Organism: Ciconia boyciana; assembly: GCF_034638445.1. Classification (NCBI taxonomy): domain Eukaryota; kingdom Metazoa; phylum Chordata; class Aves; order Ciconiiformes; family Ciconiidae; genus Ciconia; species Ciconia boyciana. The sequence goes on from NC_132941.1 coordinate 25,150,589, forward strand.
ACAAGCGCTGGTGCTGGCAGTGCCAGGGAGGGTCAGGCAGGGCTGTGGGAGGTCTCGGCTAAGGCGCCGGGGGGAGCAGAGTGGCGCAGCGGAAGCGTGCTGGGCCCATAACCCAGAGGTCGATGGATCGAAACCATCCTCTGCTAAGTCCTTTTTGTTCCTGCTCCTGACAACCGCTGACTCTCCCTTGCATCTTACAGCATCTTACACCTGCACTGCTGCGCTCCTGCTCCCTGGGCGCTCCACGGCCACGGCTCTCCCACTCCCTCAGCCCCTTCTCTCTGACACTGCCACCTTCTCCTTTGCTTTCTTAGCAGCCAGCACTCCCAAAGTGACCCTCAGCAAGGCAGGCTGGGGTGGGTGTGGAGCAGCAGGCAGAGCACAGCACAGAGCTCCCCCTGCGAGGCAGTGGGTGTCCTGGGGACACAGGCGTTTCTCCCTTCCCATCAGGCAGCTCAATCCCCAACTTCCCAGCCACAAGGGAGGACCTCCAGGGCTCTGCGGGCAGGGAGGAGGACAAGCCTGGTACTCGTTTGGGAAACACCAATGCGATTGACTCAACCACCTGGGGGCTTTCTCTGTCCTAGTCCGTTTGCTGCTGTGCCCACTTGTAGGTCCCGCCAGGAGCAGGGCCAAGCAGGTATTCCCAATGGGCACTGTATTGGCTTACACGTGGCTAGGGGTTGGTAGTGGAGGGAGAGGGGGTGCTGCAGGGTGGCCTCTGTGAGAAGAGGTAAGGGGCTGCCCTGTGCCAGACACAGCCAGTTCCATCTCCACAGTGGACCCACCGCACGACACAGCTGAGCCATCAGCAAAGTTTGTGGCGCCTCTGTGAAAACATATTCCAGAAAGGGCAGAAGACGCTGGGCAGAGAGAGGAGGAAGGAACAAAAAGAGTGGGGAAGAGCAGAGGGAAGACGCATTCCCCCTGCACCGCTTGGGCAGGCAAGGGAGTCTGGCGTGAAGGAGTAAAGTTGAGCCTGGGACAGGGGAGAGGAAAGGCGGTGTTTTATGTTTGTCTTTTTGTTTCTCACTACGCGAAGCTGTTTTAATTGGCAAAAGAATTAATTTTCCCCAAGTCAAGCCTGATTTGCCCACAACAGTTTTTGCTAAGCCATGTCCTTGTGTTTATCTTGACCCATGAGATTTCTTATACTGTTTTCAGTGCTCTGCATCCCCCTCAGGGTGGGGAAAGGAGGGAGCAGCTGGGTGGGTGTTTGGCTGTTAGGTATGCTTGCACCACCACAGGTACATACACACAAGCGCACGTACACGTGCGTAGTACATGCACAGCTGGCACACGTATGAACGCAGGTGGCGAGCGGCACCATGACCAGCACCCCAAAAAGCACTCACACAAGCGTGAGCGACACAGATGGCCCAACCCTGTTCTTTCCCTCCGGCTGCTCAGGACTGGAGATCGGTATTGGACACACACACACCCCCTCCCTCCCACATGCACAGCAGCAGGTCCCTTGAACCCTGGGCCGTACCACAGGTCTGCGCAGAGTCCATGCCCGGAGCTCAGTCCTGGTGCGTCCAGTGTCCTGCTCCAACCCTGGGCAGTCCCTGCTGCTGATCTCCCCTAGTCGGCAGCTAGTGCAGCTTGAGATCTCACACACAGAGAAGAATGCACACATCCCAGCAGCTTGAGGTCGTGTGTACAGGGAAGGAGGGGCAGGCCAGTCTCTCATGTGGAGGAGCAGGAGGCAGCACTGCATACAGGTGCGTTGGTGGTATAGTGGTGAGCATAGCTGCCTTCCAAGCAGTTGACCCAGGTTCGATTCCTGGCCAACGCAGACAAGCTTTTCTTCAGCCCAGCTCCAAGGTGCCTTGCATCTCCTGCAGGCAGCCTCTCCTGACTGGTATGATCAGAGCAGCACAGAGGCCCCCTAACCCTGGGCGAGAGAGGCACCAGCCCGTGCCCCGTCCTGTCCCTCTCCTCCCTCCAAGGATGCCTCCACTTCCTCTAGCCAGGGTCTCCCTCTTCATCCTTGGTGCTCCCTGGTTTCTCTGCCAGGGACCCCAGATGGTACAGTGCTGATACAGTGTCAGCTGTAAGGGCCCCGGCTGGCTTTTGGATGAGATCGGTGCTTTCTGCCAGCTGTGGGGGCTCCAGGCTGGGCTCCTCGCTGTGGTGCTGGTCTGGCCCAGAGCTGGACCTGCTGCTGCTGCTGCCCCGTTGCACCTGGCAAGAAAAGCATGGTGCTGTGGCAAGGTACACATGCCTAGGTGGTGGTCAGGGGCAGTAGGAGGAGACCTGTTCTTCATGTAATGTCTCAAAAACCTGTCTGTCTGATCTGAAGTAAAAATGGAGTGAATTTGCTCTCCATCCTCCGCCATCTTTTCCATCTATCCAGTGCTGACTGGTCAAACGTGGGGTTTCATCCCCTTCAGAGGGGATGCTGGTATGTACAATGCCTGTGTTCAGAGCACAGCGTTATTTCCTCTACAGCACTCTTGCCTGACAACAGATCCTGGTACAGATTGTAACTTGGTTTGAAATCCTCTAACAAACAAGAGTTCACGTCTCAGAGACCCTCTGTCTCCAGCACATGCGCAGAGCCGCTGGCCTACCCCGTTCAGGCTCCAGCATTGCAGAGACATCCTGAAGTTTACTGGAATTGGGTGTAACGATGTTCCTGGTAACTGAGAACTGAGACACCCTCATTTGTCTTGCAGCTTATGGCCGGTGGGCCAAGGGAAACACAAGGAGCCTCTCTCAACTAGACTCTCAACCTGAAGGGGGCACAGCTTCTCAAGTGACTGATTCCAGGGTTGCTTAAAGCAACAAAAGCAATGTTCTTCACTATGCTGACAGTCAAAACACCAGTCTGGACGGCGGGGTTGTATGCAGGGTTTGGGTTAGTGCAGAAATTACAGGCTGTCATTGGCAACGCTACAAGCAGGTGGAGTTACAAAGAGGGTGACCATGATTGCGCGTGCTCTCTTCCCTACTGAAATGCCCAGCCTAAGCCCGCCTTGCAGTCACACTGCTTACGTCCAGACCTGAAAAGCAGCGCTTTCCTCCTTTCCGCTCCATATTCATCCCCTGGAGTTTTTTTCCCACAACTTCTCTGAAAGAGAGACGTGCCATGACTGTTTTTCATATATGAAGTTTGCCAATAACAGTTAAGAGACTGAGGAGTTAACTCAAAAGCTCTGTATTAACGTTCACGTCTGAACAGTTGTCTGAAAAACCTCCCTGGGAAACTGGTTCCCTTCTGTGACCATCCTCACAGCAAAATAGGGTTACCGCGTGTGACGCTCCTTGTATTTCCACCTCTGCCCTTTGCTTCTTGCCCTCTCACTGTGCACCGGTGACAAGAGGATGGCTCTCTCTTCTTCACTCCGCCTGTTCACCCTTCTGCCCCAGGTGTTCGGAGACACACAGGAGGTGCCCCCTCAGCCCTTCCCTTCCCCAGGCTAACCAACCCCAGCTCTCCCAGCCTGTCCTTGTATGACAGGTGGGCCAAGTCCTTAATCACCTCAGCGTCCCTTTGGCAGGGCTGACAGAGCCCCTAGCTGCGCAGAAATGGGAATCAGCCACACAATGACACCGGTGGAGTCCCTGTAAGGGCACCTAGCATGCAGACATCCAGGTCTCCTGCAGAGGAAGGACACCTTGCAGAAGGCTTTCCACTTGCTGACAGGAACAGATTGGGCCAAGAGAGAAAGCAGAAGCAACAGCATTCAGTCAGGAGAAGACATGCACCTGCGCCAAAGTTCATGCTCCTCGAGCAGCATTGAGTGCTGAGAGGTTTTGGTGGTGCAGCATTGAGGAGAGTCATGCATCATCTGGGAGACTAAACAGTGACCCTGGATATTCCTTTGTTCTTGGCTGCATGCTTGCATGTGGGAGGCCTTGCCTCACTGCTGAGCACCTTAGGTGGTTTTTTTCCTCCAACACGATTGTGAGTAGCAAAGTGCATCACCAAAAGGAAAGGAGGCATAAACCTGACTTCCAAATGCCAGGACTCTGGCTGAGATTCAGGCTCAGAAAGGCAACTTGTCCCTGCCTGTTACTGAAGCCACCCTCCACAGCTCAGCTGAGCACGCGGGTCCATTTTGTCCTACCACCTCATTAATCCTTACCACAAACCACACTTGCCTTCCTGGCACAAACATCACCCTCAGGAGGCGCCACGTTGCCAAGTCTCCTGGCGTGTTCCTTTACACCCTGTGCCACCCACCTCTCCTATGCTGCCCCTCCGTAGCAGTACAGCAAACAGCTGTAGCCGTGTTTGCCTGCAAATGGTCAAAGGGCTCCAACCTCCTCGCCTTCAGCAGGACAACAGGCGGACTGGTGGCCTTCAAACCCATGGAAGAGTGTTGTCATCTCAGCCCAGTTCATAAGCCTGCTTCTGTCTTCTGCCAGGAAGTACTCAGGGCAGGCACTGAAAAGTCAGTGAAAAGTCACTGCTTCCTGAGCATTCATGCAGGGCCCGCTGGGTACAGTGGCAGAAGAAATGAGGTCAGCTCTCGAGTGCTTTCAGTGGCAGGACTCAAGGCTGACCACGAGAGACATCACAGGGTGCTCTGATATCGGTTCAGGGAGCTTCACCCACAACTGGCAGTGCTCCATGCTTGGGGACACTCGATGCCATGGGAGAGGGCAAGTTTTTCCCTCCACCGTTCACAGTAGAAAGTAGTAAGCTCAGGACAGAGTCTCCAGCTATGCTGCGCAAAGTCTTTAATGAGAAGGAGCAAATGCAGTGGCACAGAACAGAGACCAAGAAACACGTCTGCAGGGCTCAGGGAGGTACAGAGAATGGCCCATTTCCCAAGGACAAGCTCCACACAAAGCGCTTGCCTTTCCCCATTCTGCTCTACCTGCTGGCAATCCCAGCCCATCCTATGGATTGCCTTTGTCACACTGCCATCTTCATGGTGAGCGTGGCCAGGAGATTTTACGTGCGTTCGCGTCATATGGATTGCCTTTGTCACGCTGCCATCCTCATGGCGAGCGTGGCCACCAGTCACGGTCAAATTCAGCCATGAGGAATATCTCAAGTCAACTCTCAGGTGCTTTCAGTACAGGCTCTCGAGTAAACCCTGAGAGACATTTCTCCAATGGGTCATCATAGACACACAGGAGACTTTGGGTAAGTTCAGGCAGAAGGTCAAGACTGCACCATCCCATATGGGAGAAGAGACACACCTCTCCAGGGATGTGGCAAAGCTCCATGGCAAAGAAGGACCGTTGTGGGCTAGAGGGAAGCCCCTGGTGGGCAGGAGTGAGGGCCACGAAGGCCTTGCTTACGCTCATCAGGCTCTGCCACGGCCTGTTCTTTCTGCCCATGAGCCCAGGGAACAAAGGCAGATTCATAACGACAAAGAGCAGACCAGAGAGTCAGGCAGGTCTCTCTCAAGTGGAGATCTCTTGGGATCTCCATGGCCGCGTCCCTCGATGCTTTTTCCAACCAGGGGTCCTGGCTCAGCTTGGAAGTGGAGAACCTGTTGGAAACAAGCAAGTCGAGGTGTAGGAAGAGCTGGAATGAGGCTATGAGCCCTGGCATCCCTGGCACGCCTGAAGCTGGGGCACCATGTCCACCAAAGTCCACAGCACCATTGTGGGCCATGTGCAAACTCGTGTTTGCTGGGAGTTCAGGGTTTTTCCCAACTCTTCCACATCACAATGCCTCCCAGGTGCTCTGGGACACTGATCCAATGTCTCTTTGTGTTTGAAAAGTATGGAATGGGCCACCCCATCCCTGGCCCAGGAAAAAGAGCCGTGAGCTTTTGGCCTCTTGCCCTGAGCCTCTCCTCAAAGGAGGCCATCCAGGCCTTTTGGCCTCTGGGATGAACTTGCTGAGCAAAACAGACCAATTTGGGCGTGGGTCTCTGTCAGGGAAGGACGCGGGCATCTCTTTCATCACCCTCCTACGTGTTGATTTCCTTGTTTCCTACAGGTTCTCCGCTTTCCAAGCTGAGCCCAGATCCCAGGTTGGAAGAAGCGTGAGGACCTGGTGAAGTCGCCAAGGGACGTGGCTATGGAGATCCCAGGGAGAAGTCACTTGAGTGAGACCTGCCTGAGCCTCTGGCCTACTCTTCATCCTTACGAATCCGCCTTCGTTCCCTGGGCTCGAGGGAGGGCAGAAAAAACAGGCTGTGGCAGAGCCTGACGGGCGTAAGCAAGATCTTCGTGGCCCTCACTCCTGCCCGGAAAAGGGCTTTCCTCCAGCCCACAACGGCCCTTCCTTGCCGTTGAGCTTTGCCACATCCCTGGAGACGTGAGTCTCTTCTCCCGTATGGGATTGTGCAGTCTGGATGTTCTGCCTGAACTTACCCCACTGTATTCTGCATATCTACTATGACCGGCAGGAAGAGATGTCTCTCAGAGTTAGCTTCTCAGAGAGCTGCCGCGCCTTCCTTTACTGAACAATGAAATGGTACTTTATGCGAGACAGAGGCATTCCCTGAAACCTTCCAGAATGTGGTGCAGCAAGGAGCCAGCAGAATTACTTTGGCTTGGGGCTTTCTTGTTCGGTTGTTGCAGACTGAACCGGGAGTACCCAAAATGTCCATGGGATGGCAGCAAGAGAACATCCATGGAGTTTTCCATTTCCTCTCGCTCAGCTGTCCACTCTCCAGATGCTCCTTCACCAGCTGCTCAGCCTGACAAATGGAACCTTCGTCTCCAAAGCAGAAAGCAACCTTAATCCGTGCCTTCTGAGGCGTGCTAAACCTGCACAGGAAAAGGGGGAAAATGCAGAAGAAAGAGCAGGTGTGGGTGGTCGGGAGGGGAGCTTATGGCCAGTGGGCCAAGGGAAAGACAAGTAGCCTCTCTCAACTAGACTCGCTACCTCAAGGGGACGAAGCTTCTCAAATCTCTGATTCCAGGGTTGCATAAAGAAAACACAACGTTCTTCAGTGTGCTGACAGTCAAAACATCAGTCTGGGCGGTGGGGTCGTATGCGGGCCTTGGGTTAGTGCAGAATTTACAGACTCCCACTCTGTCATTGGCAGTGCCACAAGCAGGTGGAGTTACAAAGAGGGGGATCGTGATTGCGCATGCTCTGATTGCGCCCTACTGAAACGCCCACCCTAAGCCCATCTTGCAGTCACACTGCCTGCGTCCAGACCTGAAAACCTGAAAAGCAGCGCTTTCCTCCTTTCCACTCCGTATTCATTCCCCGGAGTATATTAACATTCACATCTGAACAGCTGTTATCAATCCACAATTCCTGTAACCTCGTCCGCCACTCATAAAGCCTAAAAGGCCCGTGGCTCCACGTTTAACCACCGAACACCTTCTTTTGAATGGTGTCACGCAACGCTATGGGGACAGGCAGCCTCTTTAGGCATCCCCGGTAGAATGTTGTTAGAATCAATCGTGTCTCATCCTGACTCTCCTGGGTGCCCAGGACCCCTTCAACGGAGAAGGGGGTACGTGACCCGTGGCTAAAGGCTGCCTGCCCAACAAGATGGCGTACCTGGGGTTAGGAGTAGGAGACACCGGTCACGATGGCATCTGGCAACTGAAATTATTTTTACGCTCCGGTACAGGAAACTTGTGTAACTCTTCGTGTCTCCCACTATGCTCTTTTCCAATAAAGGCAGGAGGAGAAAATGAAGACTGGAGACTGAGACAGCTTGTCCTGGGTCTTCGCTGCCAGCTTTACCAGAGCCCTGGGTTTAAGACGAGCCCCTGCCTGGGGATGCTGGTGGCTTTGCCCTGGAGAGGCGGTTGGTGCCAGGCCTGTACTTGGCTCCTGGGCACAGCATCTGGCCTGGTCACTACATGGTGGGAGGGGAGGGCTCGGCGCTACGGAGCTCCTCCAGAGCCCTGCAATGCCCGGGGCTCCTGGGGGGGCTGCACGAGGCCCTGATAGTGCTATGCCTTCCTGCAAATGTGGCTGGGGATGAGAGCGGGGTGGCTTTTGCCCATCTACCCTGTGCCTCTCCCCTGTGGGTATCCAAGTGAAGCCCTGGACGTTCTCCCAGCCTTTGGCTCGCAGCAGACACCTTTGTCTGACCCACATCTCTGCCCAGCTGGGCTCCCGACAGCGTGCAAGGCCAGAGGCACATGGGCAAGCCACTCTCTGGCTTGCCAAGGCCTGCCACCAGCCAGAAAGACCTCAGGAAGGTCTTTCCAACTTCTGGGGAGAACGGCAACCCCGCTGGTCCCATGTGCAAAACCAGACCCTGCAGAAAGGCCAGGGAGGAAGCAGGCAAATGTCTGGACGTGGAGGACTCAGCCCAGCGGGGCTTCCAGCGTCTTTGAGATTTATTGCTTCCTGTAACCCACGTGTGCACAGCCATCCACAGGATTCAGGGCCTGGGAGTCACCTGGCCTCCTGTGTGGGTCAGCCTGGCGTGAGCAGTAGCTCCCAGGTGCTGGGGAGCTCTGGGAGATCTCTGGCTGCCCACTGAAGCCTGTAAGGGGGGCACAAAGTGTCCTCCCCACAGTGTCCCCGGGCGAGGAGCAGCAGTGGAGGCTCCTGTGGTAGGAGCAGTTACCATGACTCTGTGGAAGCAAATGGGCTGGAGACTGCAGCAGACTAAGCAGGCAAGGGGATAAGGAGTAAGCATGCTGAGGAAAGCCCCGAGGGAGCCAAAAGGTTGAGGTCCCACTGAGATTTGAACTCAGATCGCTGGATTCAGAGTCCAGAGTGCTCACCATTACACCATGGGACCCCCTAGACATGTGCTGTCTTACCCCCGTGGCCACCCCAGCTGAGCCACATGCTCCTGGCTGAGCCTGGCCGTCTCTCCATCTCCCAAGTGCAGCCTTCCTCCAGGGCCACCGGCCACTCTCTACTCACACAGGGCCTTTCAAGGGAGCGGCAGAGCTCTTTGCACAAGCCTGGCATGCCCTCTCTTACAAGACCCAGGCTGATAACCTGTGAGAACCTTGCTTTCGCCTAATTAGACCTGGTTAGGAAGTTTCCAGCTTAACCTCTTCAACACTGCACCTCACAGAGCACCTTCATGGCCCCGTGATCGGTCGTTCGATGCTTGCACTTGTGGTCTCTGCTGCTGCCTCCCTTCACCCCCGTGTCGGACAGCCTGCCAGTCTGCCTGTGTAAGTTATTGCCTCTCTCCTGTTTCTCACCTTGTAGCTCATCCTAAGCAGCCGTTAACCAGATATCCTTACTCTCGGTTGCAGTCCTAGCCGAGCTCCTGAGCTTGCCGAATGAGGCGAACAAGAGAGAGGGCAGCGGATGAGGTTCAACAGAGGGAAGAGCTGGCAGAAGGTGCCTAATGCTGATGCTCACACGATCAGTGCTTGTGGAAGTGTATAGAAGGAATAGGCTCGTGCTACGTCTATACATCTTTCCACTGAAGTCTGTCACTGCGTGAAACCAGGAGACTGGGCCTACGTTAAGGTACACTAGAGAAAACATGCACTTCAGCTGCGCTGGAAGGGACCTTAGCAGGTACTGGTGATTACCAGTATGGTGGTGAAGTGCAAGGGCCTGCTCAACTGGATCCGTGTTTCCCAGTGTAAAATGGTCACACCAGCTTCAGACACAAAACAGTGTATCACCTGTCACAGCAGAGCTGAATGATCTACACGAACTTCCTCTGCTCAAATGTCAACAGAACAACAACCTACAACCCTGCAAACAGACTTTGATGATATCAAAGTGATTGATATCACCTGAACCTGTCAATTGTTTTTGGAAATTGTAGCTTTGCGCTGGGATTTTACATTTGAATTTGTATTATTACTGGTCATATACTAACCCGTAAGAATTATTCTATGATACGGCCTTAGGTAATGAAGGAGTATGAGGAATATGTGGCTCTAAGACCCATAAGATACTGCCTGTTAGCTGGACTGGCACTGGTACATAAGGATGGTTGGGTTTTTTTCCCGGCATCTCAATGCTTCCGGACCTCTTCCGGAGTGACAGACACAACTTACCCCAAAGCACTTAGCAAGCAAAGTACAAAATGCTCTGTGCAACAGCCACTTGTTGTTTGACAAACTGGCTTCCACCAGCTTGCACAAACTTTCCTCCCCTGGCTAGGCGTATCAGAATTAGAAAGGGCTGTTGTGAATATATCTGCTGTAACAGAAGACATGGGTGATGCCACGGTTAACACTATTTCAGCCTTACAGTTAGAGGTAGAACAAGAATCTCAGGTAGCCCTGCAGAACAGCACGGCGCTGGATTATGTACTTGTCGCTCAAGGAAGTGTTATGTGTATTAGTTAACACCTCTTGCCGTACATACGCAGACCAAGATCAGAGAATAGAAATGGACATACATAAAACTCGAGGTGAACTTCAGATACTGCATGATATACCTGGAGAAAAAAACCCTTTTGACTGGTGGGAATGACTCCCAAACATAGAAAGATGGTGAGGAAAAACTGCTTAAGATAGCATTGAAGTATACTTTGTTGAGATTATTAACTTTGGTGGTTGTGCATATATTTGGTTCAGCTGATCTTATGTTGTAGCAAATTGGTAGGAACAAGGCATGGCTCAAGCAGAGGCCAGAACAATGATGCTGAATATATTAGAGGATAAGGAAGAAGAAAAGGAAGAAGTGCTTGGACTAATGACTAGAAATTATCATAAAATCTAGAGGCCAGAACAGGTGATGGGACAGTCCGGCCCACGTGGTGATTGATCCTGGGCTCCCAGGAGTCTGCGGCCCTCCTACCATTCTCAGGATCTTTACGAGAAAGATGGTATGAGACTAGAAGTCTCAGAAAGTCTCATAGGCCCTTGCAGGCCTCAATAGTTACAAAAAAACCATTTTCAGCTAATGGTCTTGCCAGTCAGCACAATCTACTTTACAACGGAGTGGATTATTTGTAAGAGGATGCACTGTCTAGAGCGTCCTTTTCTGAAGGTGCCTGAAAAGGAGCTGTAAACAAAAGAAGGAGGGAGCGAAGGGAAGCGAGGTGAAACGAATTTTTTTGGAAATGGAAACAGATAGGAAGCATAAGGAGAAAGTTTAATCCCTTGCAATGATTTCTGTGAGTAATTACTACTCACAAAAGCCGCGGGGGGATGCTTGGTAAATTCAAATTGCAGCTGCTCAGCCATGGTAAATTGTGACCAACAAATGATCTGCCATGGAGGGCAAGAAGGCCTAACTGCAGAACTGGCTGCGTGCAGGAATGCTAGAGACAGAAGGACTCCCTGCAAGGGAGTGAAGTTTCCCTTGCTGAAGAGATAAGGATTATGGCAATGTTGTCTTGTAGGAATCCTGGAATGCGAGCGCTCAGGGGCCACCTTTGGTCAGCCAGGGGATGCACCCAATGCCAGGCTGAGGTGCCTGATACCGACGCTCACACGATCGGTGCTGGTGCAACTGTATGTGAGGAAACGGCTCGTGCTGCGTGTTTGCAGACTCCATGTAGAAACTCTTATGGAGGTAGGACTCCGTCCAAAGCGTTGCTCACTAAATCTTTATATTTAAGTGCAAACGTATGTTTAATTCACCTCAAGGGGTGCAATAAAAATTCCCCAACAACAGACATTGCCAGATGCACCACCTCCACGCTGACTCCTTTAAAACCACTTGCCAAATATTCGTGCTCCAGAGTTAAAAGGGAACCAGAGCTGCCTGCATCTAGTGAGGAAAATGAAGACTTCTGCAGATCATTTGGCTTTCTGGTTCCTGCTCAGGCATTGGACATCCCTTGCCAGTGCTGGCAAAAGATCTAGACATACCTATTCCACCAAAACAAACTCTCTCCTGTCTCCCACCAAGTCACCCCACGACCTCCCATTTATCCTCCCTTTGCGCCTCCTCACTTCTCCTCAGCCAGACTCCACCTTGCCTTTCCCATGTATCTCTCCCACTCTTACAAGCCATTCCCCCTACACACCAACAACCTGCATGGCAGTCGTGGTCTTTCTTCAAGGACGTAGACACCACCCTACGTCCCCAAGAGGCTGGAGGTGCTGCCTGGAGGCCACCATCTTCCCTGCAGGAGTGTCCTCACCATAGTGCTCACATCAGGCTTGGAGTCCCCCTCTGACAAATTTGAGAAGCAGCCACCTCACAACTACCACCATCCCTGGTTGCCTCCACACAGGTGCCTTCCCTTCTTCCCTGGAAGCAGATGAGATGCCAGCTGGGGAGTGAAACCACCCCCACATGGCAGGATATCCCAGACGCCCGGCTGAGGACAAGGCAGTGGAGCTGCAGCTGTAGCTCCTGGGGTTATGCCTCTCAAGGCCTCTGGAAGCCTGCGGCCAGGTGCCTGTCATGCTCGGCGCAGGTCCCAACTGCAAGGCTTCCAGTGGAACAGTGCCTTGAAACTCCCAGGGAGCCAGGTGTCATTGCAGAGGGCGTGTGATCAGCAGGGCAGAGAGGGCTGGAGCAGGTAGTTGTGGCCGAGTGGTGAAGGCGATGGACTAGAAATCCATTGGGGTTTCCCCGCGCAGGTTCGAATCCTGCCAACTACGGGGCACAGTCCCCTTTTGGGCTCCCTGCAGTTGACCACGCTGCAGCTGTGGGACTCGGCCCCGCAGAGCCCAGGGACACAGCAAAACCCCCTTGCGGTCCACGCCTCCCCCAAGAAATGCCTGGATGGATGGGAAATCTTGCTCCCATTTACAAGGTAAGGAAGTGAGGGGAAGAGAAAGGGCCAGCACTGAACGTGAGCCATGAAAGAGGTCCTTCTGCGCACACGTGGCCCTCATTGCTAATGATGATAGCCTGCCTGGGTGGTGCAGCATCTTAAGGAAGAAGGAAACCCTGAGAGGGCCCATGTGGAGAGGCCAGAGAAAAAGAAGGTGATAAAAGCCCATTGCTAGCGAGTGCATGGTTTGTCCCCCGCAGCCATGCCACTGAAAGCGGGGGATGCGAATGGCAAGATGCTAACTGCAGTACAGCTTGCTTAGGCGAACAAATGCTACGTGAGACAATGAACTTTTGTCAACTCAGAGTTGACGTGACCTGAAGACCCAGCCTAAACTGCCTCTCACCTGCTGAGAACACACAGTACTGACGATAAAAAGAATAGGAGATTTGCCTTAGGAAGCTAGGCGTATAAGCACGGCCTCGGTGCATAATCAGATTCCCTGATTGGTTATGCATGCTCACATCTGCACACCCAGCCCTCTCTGTCCTGCCTTTGCTCTGTCCCCTCTGCCTGGCTCTGCATGCTCTGGCATGCGGATGGTACAGAGAACCAGCAGACACTCGCCCAAAGGCGCAGGCATCAGCACTGCCACCTCATCCCTCGCCCTCACCAACGGGCTCTACCAGCTCAGCCTGACCAGGGCATTTCTGGGACCCCTGGCCGCGTCCAAGGCTGGCCACCACCCAGTCCAGCTGGGCTGACCCCGTCCTGGGGAGGCTGGGGGCCCCCTCCAGCCCCAGCAGTGTTGGGCAGGTCAGGCACAGAGAGGGCGGGGTTTCCCTGACTCCCTGCAAGGCTGTGTGGTGAGAGAGGCAGCCCTCTGCTGTCCCAGAGCAGCAAGGGCAGGGCTGCGCCAGGAGGGAGGACAAGCTGGGAGCTGTAGGGTTGGCGCAGCACCACACAGACAGGGCAAGGCACTCGCAGACAGGCATAGTGCTGCAGCCCCCAGGGAGCTGGGTTTCTGGGCAGGGTTGCAGCCCTCGTCACCTCACTGGGGAGCAGCTCCTCTTCGCCCCGCAAAGCAGTGAGGCTGCCCCCCCGCACTGGGGTTTCCTTCAGCGCCTGCAGAGCCCGCTTGGGTGGTCAAAGAGAAAGTCCCCACCCAGGGTTATGGGCGGGAGATGTGGGCAGAAGGGCAAAGCAAGGCCCTTGTGCTTCCCACCCCGGCCCACTGCCACTGAGCTTTCCAGGGAGACGTTTTTCCTGCCTGGTCATGGGCGCAGGTAAGAGGAAGGGAAAGAGGCGTGAGCACAAGCGCTGGTGCTGGCAGTGCCAGGGAGGGTCAGGCAGGGCTGTGGGAGGTCTCGGCTAAGGCGCCGGGGGAGCAGAGTGGCGCAGCGGAAGCGTGCTGGGCCCATAACCCAGAGGTCGATGGATCGAAACCATCCTCTGCTAAGTCCTTTTTGTTCCTGCTCCTGACAACCGCTGACTCTCCCTTGCATCTTACAGCATCTTACACCTGCACTGCTGCGCTCCTGCTCCCTGGGCGCTCCACGGCCACGGCTCTCCCACTCCCTCAGCCCCTTCTCTCTGACACTGCCACCTTCTCCTTTGCTTTCTTAGCAGCCAGCACTCCCAAAGTGACCCTCAGCAAGGCAGGCTGGGGTGGGTGTGGAGCAGCAGGCAGAGCACAGCACAGAGCTCCCCCTGCGAGGCAGTGGGTGTCCTGGGGACACAGGCGTTTCTCCCTTCCCATCAGGCAGCTCAATCCCCAACTTCCCAGCCACAAGGGAGGACCTCCAGGGCTCTGCGGGCAGGGAGGAGGACAAGCCTGGTACTCGTTTGGGAAACACCAATGCGATTGACTCAACCACCTGGGGGCTTTCTCTGTCCTAGTCCGTTTGCTGCTGTGCCCACTTGTAGGTCCCGCCAGGAGCAGGGCCAAGCAGGTATTCCCAATGGGCACTGTATTGGCTTACACGTGGCTAGGGGTTGGTAGTGGAGGGGAGAGGGGGTGCTGCAGGGTGGCCTCTGTGAGAAGAGGTAAGGGGCTGCCCTGTGCCAGACACAGCCAGTTCCATCTCCACAGTGGACCCACCGCACGACACAGCTGAGCCATCAGCAAAGTTTGTGGCGCCTCTGTGAAAACATATTCCAGAAAGGGCAGAAGACGCTGGGCAGAGAGAGGAGGAAGGAACAAAAAGAGTGGGGAAGAGCAGAGGGAAGACGCATTCCCCCTGCACCGCTTGGGCAGGCAAGGGAGTCTGGCGTGAAGGAGTAAAGTTGAGCCTGGGACAGGGGAGAGGAAAGGCGGTGTTTTATGTTTGTCTTTTTGTTTCTCACTACGCGAAGCTGTTTTAATTGGCAAAAGAATTAATTTTCCCCAAGTCAAGCCTGATTTGCCCACAACAGTTTTTGCTAAGCCATGTCCTTGTGTTTATCTTGACCCATGAGATTTCTTATACTGTTTTCAGTGCTCCGCATCCCCCTCAGGGTGGGGAAAGGAGGGAGCAGCTGGGTGGGTGTTTGGCTGTTAGGTATGCTTGCACCACCACAGGTACATACACACAAGCGCACGTACACGTGCGTAGTACATGCACAGCTGGCACACGTATGAACGCAGGTGGCGAGCGGCACCATGACCAGCACCCCAAAAAGCACTCACACAAGCGTGAGCGACACAGATGGCCCAACCCTGTTCTTTCCCTCCGGCTGCTCAGGACTGGAGATCGGTATTGGACACACACACACCCCCTCCCTCCCACATGCACAGCAGCAGGTCCCTTGAACCCTGGGCCGTACCACAGGTCTGCGCAGAGTCCATGCCCGGAGCTCAGTCCTGGTGCGTCCAGTGTCCTGCTCCAACCCTGGGCAGTCCCTGCTGCTGATCTCCCCTAGTCGGCAGCTAGTGCAGCTTGAGATCTCACACACAGAGAAGAATGCACACATCCCAGCAGCTTGAGGTCGTGTGTACAGGGAAGGAGGGGGCAGGCCAGTCTCTCATGTGGAGGAGCAGGAGGCAGCACTGCATACAGGTGCGTTGGTGGTATAGTGGTGAGCATAGCTGCCTTCCAAGCAGTTGACCCAGGTTCGATTCCTGGCCAACGCAGACAAGCTTTTCTTCAGCCCAGCTCCAAGGTGCCTTGCATCTCCTGCAGGCAGCCTCTCCTGACTGGTATGATCAGAGCAGCACAGAGGCCCCCTAACCCTGGGCGAGAGAGGCACCAGCCCGTGCCCCGTCCTGTCCCTCTCCTCCCTCCAAGGATGCCTCCACTTCCTCTAGCCAGGGTCTCCCTCTTCATCCTTGGTGCTCCCTGGTTTCTCTGCCAGGGACCCCAGATGGTACAGTGCTGATACAGTGTCAGCTGTAAGGGCCCCGGCTGGCTTTTGGATGAGATCGGTGCTTTCTGCCAGCTGTGGGGGCTCCAGGCTGGGCTCCTCGCTGTGGTGCTGGTCTGGCCCAGAGCTGGACCTGCTGCTGCTGCTGCCCCGTTGCACCTGGCAAGAAAAGCATGGTGCTGTGGCAAGGTACACATGCCTAGGTGGTGGTCAGGGGCAGTAGGAGGAGACCTGTTCTTCATGTAATGTCTCAAAAACCTGTCTGTCTGATCTGAAGTAAAAATGGAGTGAATTTGCTCTCCATCCTCCGCCATCTTTTCCATCTATCCAGTGCTGACTGGTCAAACGTGGGGTTTCATCCCCTTCAGAGGGGATGCTGGTATGTACAATGCCTGTGTTCAGAGCACAGCGTTATTTCCTCTACAGCACTCTTGCCTGACAACAGATCCTGGTACAGATTGTAACTTGGTTTGAAATCCTCTAACAAACAAGAGTTCACGTCTCAGAGACCCTCTGTCTCCAGCACATGCGCAGAGCCGCTGGCCTACCCCGTTCAGGCTCCAGCATTGCAGAGACATCCTGAAGTTTACTGGAATTGGGTGTAACGATGTTCCTGGTAACTGAGAACTGAGACACCCTCATTTGTCTTGCAGCTTATGGCCGGTGGGCCAAGGGAAACACAAGGAGCCTCTCTCAACTAGACTCTCAACCTGAAGGGGGCACAGCTTCTCAAGTGACTGATTCCAGGGTTGCTTAAAGCAACAAAAGCAATGTTCTTCACTATGCTGACAGTCAAAACACCAGTCTGGACGGCGGGGTTGTATGCAGGGTTTGGGTTAGTGCAGAAATTACAGGCTGTCATTGGCAACGCTACAAGCAGGTGGAGTTACAAAGAGGGTGACCATGATTGCGCGTGCTCTCTTCCCTACTGAAATGCCCAGCCTAAGCCCGCCTTGCAGTCACACTGCTTACGTCCAGACCTGAAAAGCAGCGCTTTCCTCCTTTCCGCTCCATATTCATCCCCTGGAGTTTTTTTCCCACAACTTCTCTGAAAGAGAGACGTGCCATGACTGTTTTTCATATATGAAGTTTGCCAATAACAGTTAAGAGACTGAGGAGTTAACTCAAAAGCTCTGTATTAACGTTCACGTCTGAACAGTTGTCTGAAAAACCTCCCTGGGAAACTGGTTCCCTTCTGTGACCATCCTCACAGCAAAATAGGGTTACCGCGTGTGACGCTCCTTGTATTTCCACCTCTGCCCTTTGCTTCTTGCCCTCTCACTGTGCACCGGTGACAAGAGGATGGCTCTCTCTTCTTCACTCCGCCTGTTCACCCTTCTGCCCCAGGTGTTCGGAGACACACAGGAGGTGCCCCCTCAGCCCTTCCCTTCCCCAGGCTAACCAACCCCAGCTCTCCCAGCCTGTCCTTGTATGACAGGTGGGCCAAGTCCTTAATCACCTCAGCGTCCCTTTGGCAGGGCTGACAGAGCCCCTAGCTGCGCAGAAATGGGAATCAGCCACACAATGACACCGGTGGAGTCCCTGTAAGGGCACCTAGCATGCAGACATCCAGGTCTCCTGCAGAGGAAGGACACCTTGCAGAAGGCTTTCCACTTGCTGACAGGAACAGATTGGGCCAAGAGAGAAAGCAGAAGCAACAGCATTCAGTCAGGAGAAGACATGCACCTGCGCCAAAGTTCATGCTCCTCGAGCAGCATTGAGTGCTGAGAGGTTTTGGTGGTGCAGCATTGAGGAGAGTCATGCATCATCTGGGAGACTAAACAGTGACCCTGGATATTCCTTTGTTCTTGGCTGCATGCTTGCATGTGGGAGGCCTTGCCTCACTGCTGAGCACCTTAGGTGGTTTTTCCTCCAACACGATTGTGAGTAGCAAAGTGCATCACCAAAAGGAAAGGAGGCATAAACCTGACTTCCAAATGCCAGGACTCTGGCTGAGATTCAGGCTCAGAAAGGCAACTTGTCCCTGCCTGTTACTGAAGCCACCCTCCACAGCTCAGCTGAGCACGCGGGTCCATTTTGTCCTACCACCTCATTAATCCTTACCACAAACCACACTTGCCTTCCTGGCACAAACATCACCCTCAGGAGGCGCCACGTTGCCAAGTCTCCTGGCGTGTTCCTTTACACCCTGTGCCACCCACCTCTCCTATGCTGCCCCTCCGTAGCAGTACAGCAAACAGCTGTAGCCGTGTTTGCCTGCAAATGGTCAAAGGGCTCCAACCTCCTCGCCTTCAGCAGGACAACAGGCGGACTGGTGGCCTTCAAACCCATGGAAGAGTGTTGTCATCTCAGCCCAGTTCATAAGCCTGCTTCTGTCTTCTGCCAGGAAGTACTCAGGGCAGGCACTGAAAAGTCAGTGAAAAGTCACTGCTTCCTGAGCATTCATGCAGGGCCCGCTGGGTACAGTGGCAGAAGAAATGAGGTCAGCTCTCGAGTGCTTTCAGTGGCAGGACTCAAGGCTGACCACGAGAGACATCACAGGGTGCTCTGATATCGGTTCAGGGAGCTTCACCCACAACTGGCAGTGCTCCATGCTTGGGGACACTCGATGCCATGGGAGAGGGCAAGTTTTTCCCTCCACCGTTCACAGTAGAAAGTAGTAAGCTCAGGACAGAGTCTCCAGCTATGCTGCGCAAAGTCTTTAATGAGAAGGAGCAAATGCAGTGGCACAGAACAGAGACCAAGAAACACGTCTGCAGGGCTCAGGGAGGTACAGAGAATGGCCCATTTCCCAAGGACAAGCTCCACACAAAGCGCTTGCCTTTCCCCATTCTGCTCTACCTGCTGGCAATCCCAGCCCATCCTATGGATTGCCTTTGTCACACTGCCATCTTCATGGTGAGCGTGGCCAGGAGATTTTACGTGCGTTCGCGTCATATGGATTGCCTTTGTCACGCTGCCATCCTCATGGCGAGCGTGGCCACCAGTCACGGTCAAATTCAGCCATGAGGAATATCTCAAGTCAACTCTCAGGTGCTTTCAGTACAGGCTCTCGAGTAAACCCTGAGAGACATTTCTCCAATGGGTCATCATAGACACACAGGAGACTTTGGGTAAGTTCAGGCAGAAGGTCAAGACTGCACCATCCCATATGGGAGAAGAGACACACCTCTCCAGGGATGTGGCAAAGCTCCATGGCAAAGAAGGACCGTTGTGGGCTAGAGGGAAGCCCCTGGTGGGCAGGAGTGAGGGCCACGAAGGCCTTGCTTACGCTCATCAGGCTCTGCCACGGCCTGTTCTTTCTGCCCATGAGCCCAGGGAACAAAGGCAGATTCATAACGACAAAGAGCAGACCAGAGAGTCAGGCAGGTCTCTCTCAAGTGGAGATCTCTTGGGATCTCCATGGCCGCGTCCCTCGATGCTTTTTCCAACCAGGGGTCCTGGCTCAGCTTGGAAGTGGAGAACCTGTTGGAAACAAGCAAGTCGAGGTGTAGGAAGAGCTGGAATGAGGCTATGAGCCCTGGCATCCCTGGCACGCCTGAAGCTGGGGCACCATGTCCACCAAAGTCCACAGCACCATTGTGGGCCATGTGCAAACTCGTGTTTGCTGGGAGTTCAGGGTTTTTCCCAACTCTTCCACATCACAATGCCTCCCAGGTGCTCTGGGACACTGATCCAATGTCTCTTTGTGTTTGAAAAGTATGGAATGGGCCACCCCATCCCTGGCCCAGGAAAAAGAGCCGTGAGCTTTTGGCCTCTTGCCCTGAGCCTCTCCTCAAAGGAGGCCATCCAGGCCTTTTGGCCTCTGGGATGAACTTGCTGAGCAAAACAGACCAATTTGGGCGTGGGTCTCTGTCAGGGAAGGACGCGGGCATCTCTTTCATCACCCTCCTACGTGTTGATTTCCTTGTTTCCTACAGGTTCTCCGCTTTCCAAGCTGAGCCCAGATCCCAGGTTGGAAGAAGCGTGAGGACCTGGTGAAGTCGCCAAGGGACGTGGCTATGGAGATCCCAGGGAGAAGTCACTTGAGTGAGACCTGCCTGAGCCTCTGGCCTACTCTTCATCCTTACGAATCCGCCTTCGTTCCCTGGGCTCGAGGGAGGGCAGAAAAAACAGGCTGTGGCAGAGCCTGACGGGCGTAAGCAAGATCTTCGTGGCCCTCACTCCTGCCCGGAAAAGGGCTTTCCTCCAGCCCACAACGGCCCTTCCTTGCCGTTGAGCTTTGCCACATCCCTGGAGACGTGAGTCTCTTCTCCCGTATGGGATTGTGCAGTCTGGATGTTCTGCCTGAACTTACCCCACTGTATTCTGCATATCTACTATGACCGGCAGGAAGAGATGTCTCTCAGAGTTAGCTTCTCAGAGAGCTGCCGCGCCTTCCTTTACTGAACAATGAAATGGTACTTTATGCGAGACAGAGGCATTCCCTGAAACCTTCCAGAATGTGGTGCAGCAAGGAGCCAGCAGAATTACTTTGGCTTGGGGCTTTCTTGTTCGGTTGTTGCAGACTGAACCGGGAGTACCCAAAATGTCCATGGGATGGCAGCAAGAGAACATCCATGGAGTTTTCCATTTCCTCTCGCTCAGCTGTCCACTCTCCAGATGCTCCTTCACCAGCTGCTCAGCCTGACAAATGGAACCTTCGTCTCCAAAGCAGAAAGCAACCTTAATCCGTGCCTTCTGAGGCGTGCTAAACCTGCACAGGAAAAGGGGGAAAATGCAGAAGAAAGAGCAGGTGTGGGTGGTCGGGAGGGGAGCTTATGGCCAGTGGGCCAAGGGAAAGACAAGTAGCCTCTCTCAACTAGACTCGCTACCTCAAGGGGACGAAGCTTCTCAAATCTCTGATTCCAGGGTTGCATAAAGAAAAAAACAACGTTCTTCAGTGTGCTGACAGTCAAAACATCAGTCTGGGCGGTGGGGTCGTATGCGGGCCTTGGGTTAGTGCAGAATTTACAGACTCCCACTCTGTCATTGGCAGTGCCACAAGCAGGTGGAGTTACAAAGAGGGGATCGTGATTGCGCATGCTCTGATTGCGCCCTACTGAAACGCCCACCCTAAGCCCATCTTGCAGTCACACTGCCTGCGTCCAGACCTGAAAACCTGAAAAGCAGCGCTTTCCTCCTTTCCACTCCGTATTCATTCCCCGGAGTATATTAACATTCACATCTGAACAGCTGTTATCAATCCACAATTCCTGTAACCTCGTCCGCCACTCATAAAGCCTAAAAGGCCCGTGGCTCCACGTTTAACCACCGAACACCTTCTTTTGAATGGTGTCACGCAACGCTATGGGGACAGGCAGCCTTTTTAGGCATCCCCGGTAGAATGTTGTTA
Source organism: Ciconia boyciana (assembly GCF_034638445.1). NCBI lineage: Eukaryota > Metazoa > Chordata > Aves > Ciconiiformes > Ciconiidae > Ciconia > Ciconia boyciana. Next base: position 25,171,724 of record NC_132941.1, read on the forward strand.
GAATCAATCGTGTCTCATCCTGACTCTCCTGGGTGCCCAGGACCCCTTCAACGGAGAAGGGGGTACGTGACCCGTGGCTAAAGGCTGCCTGCCCAACAAGATGGCGTACCTGGGGTTAGGAGTAGGAGACACCGGTCACGATGGCATCTGGCAACTGAAATTATTTTTACGCTCCGGTACAGGAAACTTGTGTAACTCTTCGTGTCTCCCACTATGCTCTTTTCCAATAAAGGCAGGAGGAGAAAATGAAGACTGGAGACTGAGACAGCTCGTCCTGGGTCTTCGCTGCCAGCTTTACCAGAGCCCTGGGTTTAAGACGAGCCCCTGCCTGGGGATGCTGGTGGCTTTGCCCTGGAGAGGCGGTTGGTGCCAGGCCTGTACTTGGCTCCTGGGCACAGCATCTGGCCTGGTCACTACATGGTGGGAGGGGAGGGCTCGGCGCTACGGAGCTCCTCCAGAGCCCTGCAATGCCCGGGGCTCCTGGGGGGGCTGCACGAGGCCCTGATAGTGCTATGCCTTCCTGCAAATGTGGCTGGGGATGAGAGCGGGGTGGCTTTTGCCCATCTACCCTGTGCCTCTCCCCTGTGGGTATCCAAGTGAAGCCCTGGACGTTCTCCCAGCCTTTGGCTCGCAGCAGACACCTTTGTCTGACCCACATCTCTGCCCAGCTGGGCTCCCGACAGCGTGCAAGGCCAGAGGCACATGGGCAAGCCACTCTCTGGCTTGCCAAGGCCTGCCACCAGCCAGAAAGACCTCAGGAAGGTCTTTCCAACTTCTGGGGAGAACGGCAACCCCGCTGGTCCCATGTGCAAAACCAGACCCTGCAGAAAGGCCAGGGAGGAAGCAGGCAAATGTCTGGACGTGGAGGACTCAGCCCAGCGGGGCTTCCAGCGTCTTTGAGATTTATTGCTTCCTGTAACCCACGTGTGCACAGCCATCCACAGGATTCAGGGCCTGGGAGTCACCTGGCCTCCTGTGTGGGTCAGCCTGGCGTGAGCAGTAGCTCCCAGGTGCTGGGGAGCTCTGGGAGATCTCTGGCTGCCCACTGAAGCCTGTAAGGGGGGCACAAAGTGTCCTCCCCACAGTGTCCCCGGGCGAGGAGCAGCAGTGGAGGCTCCTGTGGTAGGAGCAGTTACCATGACTCTGTGGAAGCAAATGGGCTGGAGACTGCAGCAGACTAAGCAGGCAAGGGGATAAGGAGTAAGCATGCTGAGGAAAGCCCCGAGGGAGCCAAAAGGTTGAGGTCCCACTGAGATTTGAACTCAGATCGCTGGATTCAGAGTCCAGAGTGCTCACCATTACACCATGGGACCCCTAGACATGTGCTGTCTTACCCCGTGGCCACCCCAGCTGAGCCACATGCTCCTGGCTGAGCCTGGCCGTCTCTCCATCTCCCAAGTGCAGCCTTCCTCCAGGGCCACCGGCCACTCTCTACTCACACAGGGCCTTTCAAGGGAGCGGCAGAGCTCTTTGCACAAGCCTGGCATGCCCTCTCTTACAAGACCCAGGCTGATAACCTGTGAGAACCTTGCTTTCGCCTAATTAGACCTGGTTAGGAAGTTTCCAGCTTAACCTCTTCAACACTGCACCTCACAGAGCACCTTCATGGCCCCGTGATCGGTCGTTCGATGCTTGCACTTGTGGTCTCTGCTGCTGCCTCCCTTCACCCCCGTGTCGGACAGCCTGCCAGTCTGCCTGTGTAAGTTATTGCCTCTCTCCTGTTTCTCACCTTGTAGCTCATCCTAAGCAGCCGTTAACCAGATATCCTTACTCTCGGTTGCAGTCCTAGCCGAGCTCCTGAGCTTGCCGAATGAGGAGAACAAGAGAGAGGGCAGCGGATGAGGTTCAACAGAGGGAAGAGCCGGCAGAAGGTGCCTAATGCTGATGCTCACACGATCAGTGCTTGTGGAAGTGTATAGAAGGAATAGGCTCGTGCTACGTCTATACATCTTTCCACTGAAGTCTGTCACTGCGTGAAACCAGGAGACTGGGCCTACGTTAAGGTACACTAGAGAAAACATGCACTTCAGCTGCGCTGGAAGGGACCTTAGCAGGTACTGGTGATTACCAGTATGGTGGTGAAGTGCAAGGGCCTGCTCAACTGGATCCGTGTTTCCCAGTGTAAAATGGTCACACCAGCTTCAGACACAAAACAGTGTATCACCTGTCACAGCAGAGCTGAATGATCTACACGAACTTCCTCTGCTCAAATGTCAACAGAACAACAACCTACAACCCTGCAAACAGACTTTGATGATATCAAAGTGATTGATATCACCTGAACCTGTCAATTGTTTTTGGAAATTGTAGCTTTGCGCTGGGATTTTACATTTGAATTTGTATTATTACTGGTCATATACTAACCCGTAAGAATTATTCTATGATACGGCCTTAGGTAATGAAGGAGTATGAGGAATATGTGGCTCTAAGACCCATAAGATACTGCCTGTTAGCTGGACTGGCACTGGTACATAAGGATGGTTGGGTTTTTCCCGGCATCTCAATGCTTCCGGACCTCTTCCGGAGTGACAGACACAACTTACCCCAAAGCACTTAGCAAGCAAAGTACAAAATGCTCTGTGCAACAGCCACTTGTTGTTTGACAAACTGGCTTCCACCAGCTTGCACAAACTTTCCTCCCCTGGCTAGGCGTATCAGAATTAGAAAGGGCTGTTGTGAATATATCTGCTGTAACAGAAGACATGGGTGATGCCACGGTTAACACTATTTCAGCCTTACAGTTAGAGGTAGAACAAGAATCTCAGGTAGCCCTGCAGAACAGCACGGCGCTGGATTATGTACTTGTCGCTCAAGGAAGTGTTATGTGTATTAGTTAACACCTCTTGCCGTACATACGCAGACCAAGATCAGAGAATAGAAATGGACATACATAAAACTCGAGGTGAACTTCAGATACTGCATGATATACCTGGAGAAGAAAACCCCTTTTGACTGGTGGGAATGACTCCCAAACATAGAAAGATGGTGAGGAAAAACTGCTTAAGATAGCATTGAAGTATACTTTGTTGAGATTATTAACTTTGGTGGTTGTGCATATATTTGGTTCAGCTGATCTTATGTTGTAGCAAATTGGTAGGAACAAGGCATGGCTCAAGCAGAGGCCAGAACAATGATGCTGAATATATTAGAGGATAAGGAAGAAGAAAAGGAAGAAGTGCTTGGACTAATGACTAGAAATTATCATAAAATCTAGAGGCCAGAACAGGTGATGGGACAGTCCGGCCCACATGGTGATTGATCCTGGGCTCCCAGGAGTCTGCGGCCCTCCTACCATTCTCAGGATCTTTACGAGAAAGATGGTATGAGACTAGAAGTCTCAGAAAGTCTCATAGGCCCTTGCAGGCCTCAATAGTTACAAAAAAACCATTTTCAGCTAATGGTCTTGCCAGTCAGCACAATCTACTTTACAACGGAGTGGATTATTTGTAAGAGGATGCACTGTCTAGAGCGTCCTTTTCTGAAGGTGCCTGAAAAGGAGCTGTAAACAAAAGAAGGAGGGAGCGAAGGGAAGCGAGGTGAAACGAATTTTTTTGGAAATGGAAATAGATAGGAAGCATAAGGAGAAAGTTTAATCCCTTGCAATGATTTCTGTGAGTAATTACTACTCACAAAAGCCGCGGGGGGATGCTTGGTAAATTCAAATTGCAGCTGCTCAGCCATGGTAAATTGTGACCAACAAATGATCTGCCATGGAGGGCAAGAAGGCCTAACTGCAGAACTGGCTGCGTGCAGGAATGCTAGAGACAGAAGGACTCCCTGCAAGGGAGTGAAGTTTCCCTTGCTGAAGAGATAAGGATTATGGCAATGTTGTCTTGTAGGAATCCTGGAATGCGAGCGCTCAGGGGCCACCTTTGGTCAGCCAGGATGCACCCAATGCCAGGCTGAGGTGCCTGATACCGACGCTCACACGATCGGTGCTGGTGCAACTGTATGTGAGGAAACGGCTCGTGCTGCGTGTTTGCAGACTCCATGTAGAAACTCTTATGGAGGTAGGACTCCGTCCAAAGCGTTGCTCACTAAATCTTTATATTTAAGTGCAAACGTATGTTTAATTCACCTCAAGGGGTGCAATAAAAATTCCCCAACAACAGACATTGCCAGATGCACCACCTCCACGCTGACTCCTTTAAAACCACTTGCCAAATATTCGTGCTCCAGAGTTAAAAGGGAACCAGAGCTGCCTGCATCTAGTGAGGAAAATGAAGACTTCTGCAGATCATTTGGCTTTCTGGTTCCTGCTCAGGCATTGGACATCCCTTGCCAGTGCTGGCAAAAAGATCTAGACATACCTATTCCACCAAAACAAACTCTCTCCTGTCTCCCACCAAGTCACCCCACGACCTCCCATTTATCCTCCCTTTGCGCCTCCTCACTTCTCCTCAGCCAGACTCCACCTTGCCTTTCCCATGTATCTCTCCCACTCTTACAAGCCATTCCCCCTACACACCAACAACCTGCATGGCAGTCGTGGTCTTTCTTCAAGGACGTAGACACCACCCTACGTCCCCAAGAGGCTGGAGGTGCTGCCTGGAGGCCACCATCTTCCCTGCAGGAGTGTCCTCACCATAGTGCTCACATCAGGCTTGGAGTCCCCTCTGACAAATTTGAGAAGCAGCCACCTCACAACTACCACCATCCCTGGTTGCCTCCACACAGGTGCCTTCCCTTCTTCCCTGGAAGCAGATGAGATGCCAGCTGGGGAGTGAAACCACCCCCACATGGCAGGATATCCCAGACGCCCGGCTGAGGACAAGGCAGTGGAGCTGCAGCTGTAGCTCCTGGGGTTATGCCTCTCAAGGCCTCTGGAAGCCTGCGGCCAGGTGCCTGTCATGCTCGGCGCAGGTCCCAACTGCAAGGCTTCCAGTGGAACAGTGCCTTGAAACTCCCAGGGAGCCAGGTGTCATTGCAGAGGGCGTGTGATCAGCAGGGCAGAGAGGGCTGGAGCAGGTAGTTGTGGCCGAGTGGTGAAGGCGATGGACTAGAAATCCATTGGGGTTTCCCCGCGCAGGTTCGAATCCTGCCAACTACGGGGCACAGTCCCCTTTTGGGCTCCCTGCAGTTGACCACGCTGCAGCTGTGGGACTCGGCCCCGCAGAGCCCAGGGACACAGCAAAACCCCCTTGCGGTCCACGCCTCCCCCAAGAAATGCCTGGATGGATGGGAAATCTTGCTCCCATTTACAAGGTAAGGAAGTGAGGGGAAGAGAAAGGGCCAGCACTGAACGTGAGCCATGAAAGAGGTCCTTCTGCGCACACGTGGCCCTCATTGCTAATGATGATAGCCTGCCTGGGTGGTGCAGCATCTTAAGGAAGAAGGAAACCCTGAGAGGGCCCATGTGGAGAGGCCAGAGAAAAAGAAGGTGATAAAAGCCCATTGCTAGCGAGTGCATGGTTTGTCCCCCGCAGCCATGCCACTGAAAGCGGGGGATGCGAATGGCAAGATGCTAACTGCAGTACAGCTTGCTTAGGCGAACAAATGCTACGTGAGACAATGAACTTTTGTCAACTCAGAGTTGACGTGACCTGAAGACCCAGCCTAAACTGCCTCTCACCTGCTGAGAACACACAGTACTGACGATAAAAAGAATAGGAGATTTGCCTTAGGAAGCTAGGCGTATAAGCACGGCCTCGGTGCATAATCAGATTCCCCTGATTGGTTATGCATGCTCACATCTGCACACCCAGCCCTCTCTGTCCTGCCTTTGCTCTGTCCCCTCTGCCTGGCTCTGCATGCTCTGGCATGCGGATGGTACAGAGAACCAGCAGACACTCGCCCAAAGGCGCAGGCATCAGCACTGCCACCTCATCCCTCGCCCTCACCAACGGGCTCTACCAGCTCAGCCTGACCAGGGCATTTCTGGGACCCCTGGCCGCGTCCAAGGCTGGCCACCACCCAGTCCAGCTGGGCTGACCCCGTCCTGGGGAGGCTGGGGGCCCCCTCCAGCCCCAGCAGTGTTGGGCAGGTCAGGCACAGAGAGGGCGGGGTTTCCCTGACTCCCTGCAAGGCTGTGTGGTGAGAGAGGCAGCCCTCTGCTGTCCCAGAGCAGCAAGGGCAGGGCTGCGCCAGGAGGGAGGACAAGCTGGGAGCTGTAGGGTTGGCGCAGCACCACACAGACAGGGCAAGGCACTCGCAGACAGGCATAGTGCTGCAGCCCCCAGGGAGCTGGGTTTCTGGGCAGGGTTGCAGCCCTCGTCACCTCACTGGGGAGCAGCTCCTCTTCGCCCCGCAAAGCAGTGAGGCTGCCCCCCCGCACTGGGGTTTCCTTCAGCGCCTGCAGAGCCCGCTTGGGTGGTCAAAGAGAAAGTCCCCACCCAGGGTTATGGGCGGGAGATGTGGGCAGAAGGGCAAAGCAAGGCCCTTGTGCTTCCCACCCCGGCCCACTGCCACTGAGCTTTCCAGGGAGACGTTTTTCCTGCCTGGTCATGGGCGCAGGTAAGAGGAAGGGAAAGAGGCGTGAGCACAAGCGCTGGTGCTGGCAGTGCCAGGGAGGGTCAGGCAGGGCTGTGGGAGGTCTCGGCTAAGGCGCCGGGGGGAGCAGAGTGGCGCAGCGGAAGCGTGCTGGGCCCATAACCCAGAGGTCGATGGATCGAAACCATCCTCTGCTAAGTCCTTTTGTTCCTGCTCCTGACAACCGCTGACTCTCCCTTGCATCTTACAGCATCTTACACCTGCACTGCTGCGCTCCTGCTGCCTGGGCGCTCCACGGCCACGGCTCTCCCACTCCCTCAGCCCCTTCTCTCTGACACTGCCACCTTCTCCTTTGCTTTCTTAGCAGCCAGCACTCCCAAAGTGACCCTCAGCAAGGCAGGCTGGGGTGGGTGTGGAGCAGCAGGCAGAGCACAGCACAGAGCTCCCCTGCGAGGCAGTGGGTGTCCTGGGGACACAGGCGTTTCTCCCTTCCCATCAGGCAGCTCAATCCCCAACTTCCCAGCCACAAGGGAGGACCTCCAGGGCTCTGCGGGCAGGGAGGAGGACAAGCCTGGTACTCGTTTGGGAAACACCAATGCGATTGACTCAACCACCTGGGGGCTTTCTCTGTCCTAGTCCGTTTGCTGCTGTGCCCACTTGTAGGTCCCGCCAGGAGCAGGGCCAAGCAGGTATTCCCAATGGGCACTGTATTGGCTTACACGTGGCTAGGGGTTGGTAGTGGAGGGGAGAGGGGGTGCTGCAGGGTGGCCTCTGTGAGAAGAGGTAAGGGGCTGCCCTGTGCCAGACACAGCCAGTTCCATCTCCACAGTGGACCCACCGCACGACACAGCTGAGCCATCAGCAAAGTTTGTGGCGCCTCTGTGAAAACATATTCCAGAAAGGGCAGAAGACGCTGGGCAGAGAGAGGAGGAAGGAACAAAAAGAGTGGGGAAGAGCAGAGGGAAGACGCATTCCCCCTGCACCGCTTGGGCAGGCAAGGGAGTCTGGCGTGAAGGAGTAAAGTTGAGCCTGGGACAGGGGAGAGGAAAGGCGGTGTTTTATGTTTGTCTTTTTGTTTCTCACTACGCGAAGCTGTTTTAATTGGCAAAAGAATTAATTTTCCCCAAGTCAAGCCTGATTTGCCCACAACAGTTTTTGCTAAGCCATGTCCTTGTGTTTATCTTGACCCATGAGATTTCTTATACTGTTTTCAGTGCTCCGCATCCCCCTCAGGGTGGGGAAAGGAGGGAGCAGCTGGGTGGGTGTTTGGCTGTTAGGTATGCTTGCACCACCACAGGTACATACACACAAGCGCACGTACACGTGCGTAGTACATGCACAGCTGGCACACGTATGAACGCAGGTGGCGAGCGGCACCATGACCAGCACCCCAAAAAGCACCACCAGCACTCACACAAGCGTGAGCGACACAGATGGCCCAACCCTGTTCTTTCCCTCCGGCTGCTCAGGACTGGAGATCGGTATTGGACACACACACACCCCCTCCCTCCCACATGCACAGCAGCAGGTCCCTTGAACCCTGGGCCGTACCACAGGTCTGCGCAGAGTCCATGCCCGGAGCTCAGTCCTGGTGCGTCCAGTGTCCTGCTCCAACCCTGGGCAGTCCCTGCTGCTGATCTCCCCTAGTCGGCAGCTAGTGCAGCTTGAGATCTCACACACAGAGAAGAATGCACACATCCCAGCAGCTTGAGGTCGTGTGTACAGGGAAGGAGGGGGCAGGCCAGTCTCTCATGTGGAGGAGCAGGAGGCAGCACTGCATACAGGTGCGTTGGTGGTATAGTGGTGAGCATAGCTGCCTTCCAAGCAGTTGACCCAGGTTCGATTCCTGGCCAACGCAGACAAGCTTTTCTTCAGCCCGGCTCCAAGGTGCCTTGCATCTCCTGCAGGCAGCCTCTCCTGACTGGTATGATCAGAGCAGCACAGAGGCCCCCTAACCCTGGGCGAGAGAGGCACCAGCCCGTGCCCCGTCCTGTCCCTCTCCTCCCTCCAAGGATGCCTCCACTTCCTCTAGCCAGGGTCTCCCTCTTCATCCTTGGTGCTCCCTGGTTTCTCTGCCAGGGACCCCAGATGGTACAGTGCTGATACAGTGTCAGCTGTAAGGGCCCCGGCTGGCTTTTGGATGAGATCGGTGCTTTCTGCCAGCTGTGGGGGCTCCAGGCTGGGCTCCTCGCTGTGGTGCTGGTCTGGCCCAGAGCTGGACCTGCTGCTGCTGCTGCCCCGTTGCACCTGGCAAGAAAAGCATGGTGCTGTGGCAAGGTACACATGCCTAGGTGGTGGTCAGGGGCAGTAGGAGGAGACCTGTTCTTCATGTAATGTCTCAAAAACCTGTCTGTCTGATCTGAAGTAAAAATGGAGTGAATTTGCTCTCCATCCTCCGCCATCTTTTCCATCTATCCAGTGCTGACTGGTCAAACGTGGGGTTTCATCCCCTTCAGAGGGGATGCTGGTATGTACAATGCCTGTGTTCAGAGCACAGCGTTATTTCCTCTACAGCACTCTTGCCTGACAACAGATCCTGGTACAGATTGTAACTTGGTTTGAAATCCTCTAACAAACAAGAGTTCACGTCTCAGAGACCCTCTGTCTCCAGCACATGCGCAGAGCCGCTGGCCTACCCCGTTCAGGCTCCAGCATTGCAGAGACATCCTGAAGTTTACTGGAATTGGGTGTAACGATGTTCCTGGTAACTGAGAACTGAGACACCCTCATTTGTCTTGCAGCTTATGGCCGGTGGGCCAAGGGAAACACAAGGAGCCTCTCTCAACTAGACTCTCAACCTGAAGGGGGCACAGCTTCTCAAGTGACTGATTCCAGGGTTGCTTAAAGCAACAAAAGCAATGTTCTTCACTATGCTGACAGTCAAAACACCAGTCTGGACGGCGGGGTTGTATGCAGGGTTTGGGTTAGTGCAGAAATTACAGGCTGTCATTGGCAACGCTACAAGCAGGTGGAGTTACAAAGAGGGTGACCATGATTGCGCGTGCTCTCTTCCCTACTGAAATGCCCAGCCTAAGCCCGCCTTGCAGTCACACTGCTTACGTCCAGACCTGAAAAGCAGCGCTTTCCTCCTTTCCGCTCCATATTCATCCCCTGGAGTTTTTTTCCCACAACTTCTCTGAAAGAGAGACGTGCCATGACTGTTTTTCATATATGAAGTTTGCCAATAACAGTTAAGAGACTGAGGAGTTAACTCAAAAGCTCTGTATTAACGTTCACGTCTGAACAGTTGTCTGAAAAACCTCCCTGGGAAACTGGTTCCCTTCTGTGACCATCCTCACAGCAAAATAGGGTTACCGCGTGTGACGCTCCTTGTATTTCCACCTCTGCCCTTTGCTTCTTGCCCTCTCACTGTGCACCGGTGACAAGAGGATGGCTCTCTCTTCTTCACTCCGCCTGTTCACCCTTCTGCCCCAGGTGTTCGGAGACACACAGGAGGTGCCCCCTCAGCCCTTCCCTTCCCCAGGCTAACCAACCCCAGCTCTCCCAGCCTGTCCTTGTATGACAGGTGGGCCAAGTCCTTAATCACCTCAGCGTCCCTTTGGCAGGGCTGACAGAGCCCCTAGCTGCGCAGAAATGGGAATCAGCCACACAATGACACCGGTGGAGTCCCTGTAAGGGCACCTAGCATGCAGACATCCAGGTCTCCTGCAGAGGAAGGACACCTTGCAGAAGGCTTTCCACTTGCTGACAGGAACAGATTGGGCCAAGAGAGAAAGCAGAAGCAACAGCATTCAGTCAGGAGAAGACATGCACCTGCGCCAAAGTTCATGCTCCTCGAGCAGCATTGAGTGCTGAGAGGTTTTGGTGGTGCAGCATTGAGGAGAGTCATGCATCATCTGGGAGACTAAACAGTGACCCTGGATATTCCTTTGTTCTTGGCTGCATGCTTGCATGTGGGAGGCCTTGCCTCACTGCTGAGCACCTTAGGTGGTTTTTTTCCTCCAACACGATTGTGAGTAGCAAAGTGCATCACCAAAAGGAAAGGAGGCATAAACCTGACTTCCAAATGCCAGGACTCTGGCTGAGATTCAGGCTCAGAAAGGCAACTTGTCCCTGCCTGTTACTGAAGCCACCCTCCACAGCTCAGCTGAGCACGCGGGTCCATTTTGTCCTACCACCTCATTAATCCTTACCACAAACCACACTTGCCTTCCTGGCACAAACATCACCCTCAGGAGGCGCCACGTTGCCAAGTCTCCTGGCGTGTTCCTTTACACCCTGTGCCACCCACCTCTCCTATGCTGCCCCTCCGTAGCAGTACAGCAAACAGCTGTAGCCGTGTTTGCCTGCAAATGGTCAAAGGGCTCCAACCTCCTCGCCTTCAGCAGGACAACAGGCGGACTGGTGGCCTTCAAACCCATGGAAGAGTGTTGTCATCTCAGCCCAGTTCATAAGCCTGCTTCTGTCTTCTGCCAGGAAGTACTCAGGGCAGGCACTGAAAAGTCAGTGAAAAGTCACTGCTTCCTGAGCATTCATGCAGGGCCCGCTGGGTACAGTGGCAGAAGAAATGAGGTCAGCTCTCGAGTGCTTTCAGTGGCAGGACTCAAGGCTGACCACGAGAGACATCACAGGGTGCTCTGATATCGGTTCAGGGAGCTTCACCCACAACTGGCAGTGCTCCATGCTTGGGGACACTCGATGCCATGGGAGAGGGCAAGTTTTTCCCTCCACCGTTCACAGTAGAAAGTAGTAAGCTCAGGACAGAGTCTCCAGCTATGCTGCGCAAAGTCTTTAATGAGAAGGAGCAAATGCAGTGGCACAGAACAGAGACCAAGAAACACGTCTGCAGGGCTCAGGGAGGTACAGAGAATGGCCCATTTCCCAAGGACAAGCTCCACACAAAGCGCTTGCCTTTCCCCATTCTGCTCTACCTGCTGGCAATCCCAGCCCATCCTATGGATTGCCTTTGTCACACTGCCATCTTCATGGTGAGCGTGGCCAGGAGATTTTACGTGCGTTCGCGTCATATGGATTGCCTTTGTCACGCTGCCATCCTCATGGCGAGCGTGGCCACCAGTCACGGTCAAATTCAGCCATGAGGAATATCTCAAGTCAACTCTCAGGTGCTTTCAGTACAGGCTCTCGAGTAAACCCTGAGAGACATTTCTCCAATGGGTCATCATAGACACACAGGAGACTTTGGGTAAGTTCAGGCAGAAGGTCAAGACTGCACCATCCCATATGGGAGAAGAGACACACCTCTCCAGGGATGTGGCAAAGCTCCATGGCAAAGAAGGACCGTTGTGGGCTAGAGGGAAGCCCCTGGTGGGCAGGAGTGAGGGCCACGAAGGCCTTGCTTACGCTCATCAGGCTCTGCCACGGCCTGTTCTTTCTGCCCATGAGCCCAGGGAACAAAGGCAGATTCATAACGACAAAGAGCAGACCAGAGAGTCAGGCAGGTCTCTCTCAAGTGGAGATCTCTTGGGATCTCCATGGCCGCGTCCCTCGATGCTTTTTCCAACCAGGGGTCCTGGCTCAGCTTGGAAGTGGAGAACCTGTTGGAAACAAGCAAGTCGAGGTGTAGGAAGAGCTGGAATGAGGCTATGAGCCCTGGCATCCCTGGCACGCCTGAAGCTGGGGCACCATGTCCACCAAAGTCCACAGCACCATTGTGGGCCATGTGCAAACTCGTGTTTGCTGGGAGTTCAGGGTTTTTCCCAACTCTTCCACATCACAATGCCTCCCAGGTGCTCTGGGACACTGATCCAATGTCTCTTTGTGTTTGAAAAGTATGGAATGGGCCACCCCATCCCTGGCCCAGGAAAAAGAGCCGTGAGCTTTTGGCCTCTTGCCCTGAGCCTCTCCTCAAAGGAGGCCATCCAGGCCTTTTGGCCTCTGGGATGAACTTGCTGAGCAAAACAGACCAATTTGGGCGTGGGTCTCTGTCAGGGAAGGACGCGGGCATCTCTTTCATCACCCTCCTACGTGTTGATTTCCTTGTTTCCTACAGGTTCTCCGCTTTCCAAGCTGAGCCCAGATCCCAGGTTGGAAGAAGCGTGAGGACCTGGTGAAGTCGCCAAGGGACGTGGCTATGGAGATCCCAGGGAGAAGTCACTTGAGTGAGACCTGCCTGAGCCTCTGGCCTACTCTTCATCCTTACGAATCCGCCTTCGTTCCCTGGGCTCGAGGGAGGGCAGAAAAAACAGGCTGTGGCAGAGCCTGACGGGCGTAAGCAAGATCTTCGTGGCCCTCACTCCTGCCCGGAAAAGGGCTTTCCTCCAGCCCACAACGGCCCTTCCTTGCCGTTGAGCTTTGCCACATCCCTGGAGACGTGAGTCTCTTCTCCCGTATGGGATTGTGCAGTCTGGATGTTCTGCCTGAACTTACCCCACTGTATTCTGCATATCTACTATGACCGGCAGGAAGAGATGTCTCTCAGAGTTAGCTTCTCAGAGAGCTGCCGCGCCTTCCTTTACTGAACAATGAAATGGTACTTTATGCGAGACAGAGGCATTCCCTGAAACCTTCCAGAATGTGGTGCAGCAAGGAGCCAGCAGAATTACTTTGGCTTGGGGCTTTCTTGTTCGGTTGTTGCAGACTGAACCGGGAGTACCCAAAATGTCCATGGGATGGCAGCAAGAGAACATCCATGGAGTTTTCCATTTCCTCTCGCTCAGCTGTCCACTCTCCAGATGCTCCTTCACCAGCTGCTCAGCCTGACAAATGGAACCTTCGTCTCCAAAGCAGAAAGCAACCTTAATCCGTGCCTTCTGAGGCGTGCTAAACCTGCACAGGAAAAGGGGGAAAATGCAGAAGAAAGAGCAGGTGTGGGTGGTCGGGAGGGGAGCTTATGGCCAGTGGGCCAAGGGAAAGACAAGTAGCCTCTCTCAACTAGACTCGCTACCTCAAGGGGACGAAGCTTCTCAAATCTCTGATTCCAGGGTTGCATAAAGAAAAAACAACGTTCTTCAGTGTGCTGACAGTCAAAACATCAGTCTGGGCGGTGGGGTCGTATGCGGGCCTTGGGTTAGTGCAGAATTTACAGACTCCCACTCTGTCATTGGCAGTGCCACAAGCAGGTGGAGTTACAAAGAGGGGGATCGTGATTGCGCATGCTCTGATTGCGCCCTACTGAAACGCCCACCCTAAGCCCATCTTGCAGTCACACTGCCTGCGTCCAGACCTGAAAACCTGAAAAGCAGCGCTTTCCTCCTTTCCACTCCGTATTCATTCCCCGGAGTATATTAACATTCACATCTGAACAGCTGTTATCAATCCACAATTCCTGTAACCTCGTCCGCCACTCATAAAGCCTAAAAGGCCCGTGGCTCCACGTTTAACCACCGAACACCTTCTTTTGAATGGTGTCACGCAACGCTATGGGGACAGGCAGCCTTTTAGGCATCCCCGGTAGAATGTTGTTAGAATCAATCGTGTCTCATCCTGACTCTCCTGGGTGCCCAGGACCCCTTCAACGGAGAAGGGGGTACGTGACCCGTGGCTAAAGGCTGCCTGCCCAACAAGATGGCGTACCTGGGGTTAGGAGTAGGAGACACCGGTCACGATGGCATCTGGCAACTGAAATTATTTTTACGCTCCGGTACAGGAAACTTGTGTAACTCTTCGTGTCTCCCACTATGCTCTTTTCCAATAAAGGCAGGAGGAGAAAATGAAGACTGGAGACTGAGACAGCTCGTCCTGGGTCTTCGCTGCCAGCTTTACCAGAGCCCTGGGTTTAAGACGAGCCCCTGCCTGGGGATGCTGGTGGCTTTGCCCTGGAGAGGCGGTTGGTGCCAGGCCTGTACTTGGCTCCTGGGCACAGCATCTGGCCTGGTCACTACATGGTGGGAGGGGAGGGCTCGGCGCTACGGAGCTCCTCCAGAGCCCTGCAATGCCCGGGGCTCCTGGGGGGGCTGCACGAGGCCCTGAAAGTGCTATGCCTTCCTGCAAATGTGGCTGGGGATGAGAGCGGGGTGGCTTTTGCCCATCTACCCTGTGCCTCTCCCCTGTGGGTATCCAAGTGAAGCCCTGGACGTTCTCCCAGCCTTTGGCTCGCAGCAGACACCTTTGTCTGACCCACATCTCTGCCCAGCTGGGCTCCCGACAGCGTGCAAGGCCAGAGGCACATGGGCAAGCCACTCTCTGGCTTGCCAAGGCCTGCCACCAGCCAGAAAGACCTCAGGAAGGTCTTTCCAACTTCTGGGGAGAACGGCAACCCCGCTGGTCCCATGTGCAAAACCAGACCCTGCAGAAAGGCCAGGGAGGAAGCAGGCAAATGTCTGGACGTGGAGGACTCAGCCCAGCGGGGCTTCCAGCGTCTTTGAGATTTATTGCTTCCTGTAACCCACGTGTGCACAGCCATCCACAGGATTCAGGGCCTGGGAGTCACCTGGCCTCCTGTGTGGGTCAGCCTGGCGTGAGCAGTAGCTCCCAGGTGCTGGGGAGCTCTGGGAGATCTCTGGCTGCCCACTGAAGCCTGTAAGGGGGGCACAAAGTGTCCTCCCCACAGTGTCCCCGGGCGAGGAGCAGCAGTGGAGGCTCCTGTGGTAGGAGCAGTTACCATGACTCTGTGGAAGCAAATGGGCTGGAGACTGCAGCAGACTAAGCAGGCAAGGGGATAAGGAGTAAGCATGCTGAGGAAAGCCCCGAGGGAGCCAAAAGGTTGAGGTCCCACTGAGATTTGAACTCAGATCGCTGGATTCAGAGTCCAGAGTGCTCACCATTACACCATGGGACCCCCTAGACATGTGCTGTCTTACCCCCGTGGCCACCCCAGCTGAGCCACATGCTCCTGGCTGAGCCTGGCCGTCTCTCCATCTCCCAAGTGCAGCCTTCCTCCAGGGCCACCGGCCACTCTCTGCTCACACAGGGCCTTTCAAGGGAGCGGCAGAGCTCTCTGCACAAGCCTGGCATGCCCTCTCTTACAAGACCCAGGCTGATAACCTGTGAGAACCTTGCTTTCGCCTAATTAGACCTGGTTAGGAAGTTTCCAGCTTAACCTCTTCAACACTGCACCTCACAGAGCACCTTCATGGCCCCGTGATCGGTCGTTCGATGCTTGCACTTGTGGTCTCTGCTGCTGCCTCCCTTCACCCCCGTGTCGGACAGCCTGCCAGTCTGCCTGTGTAAGTTATTGCCTCTCTCCTGTTTCTCACCTTGTAGCTCATCCTAAGCAGCCGTTAACCAGATATCCTTACTCTCGGTTGCAGTCCTAGCCGAGCTCCTGAGCTTGCCGAATGAGGAGAACAAGAGAGAGGGCAGCGGATGAGGTTCAACAGAGGGAAGAGCCGGCAGAAGGTGCCTAATGCTGATGCTCACACGATCAGTGCTTGTGGAAGTGTATAGAAGGAATAGGCTCGTGCTACGTCTATACATCTTTCCACTGAAGTCTGTCACTGCGTGAAACCAGGAGACTGGGCCTACGTTAAGGTACACTAGAGAAAACATGCACTTCAGCTGCGCTGGAAGGGACCTTAGCAGGTACTGGTGATTACCAGTATGGTGGTGAAGTGCAAGGGCCTGCTCAACTGGATCCGTGTTTCCCAGTGTAAAATGGTCACACCAGCTTCAGACACAAAACAGTGTATCACCTGTCACAGCAGAGCTGAATGATCTACATGAACTTCCTCTGCTCAAATGTCAACAGAACAACAACCTACAACCCTGCAAACAGACTTTGATGATATCAAAGTGATTGATATCACCTGAACCTGTCAATTGTTTTTGGAAATTGTAGCTTTGCGCTGGGATTTTACATTTGAATTTGTATTATTACTGGTCATATACTAACCCGTAAGAATTATTCTATGATACGCCCTTAGGTAATGAAGGAGCATGAGGAATATGTGGCTCTAAGACCCATAAGATACTGCCTGTTAGCTGGACTGGCACTGGTACATAAGGATGGTTGGGTTTTTTTCCCGGCATCTCAATGCTTCCGGACCTCTTCCGGAGTGACAGACACAACTTACCCCAAAGCACTTAGCAAGCAAAGTACAAAATGCTCTGTGCAACAGCCACTTGTTGTTTGACAAACTGGCTTCCACCAGCTTGCACAAACTTTCCTCCCCTGGCTAGGCGTATCAGAATTAGAAAGGGCTGTTGTGAATATATCTGCTGTAACAGAAGACATGGGTGATGCCACGGTTAACACTATTTCAGCCTTACAGTTAGAGGTAGAACAAGAATCTCAGGTAGCCCTGCAGAACAGCACGGCGCTGGATTATGTACTTGTCGCTCAAGGAAGTGTTATGTGTATTAGTTAACACCTCTTGCCGTACATACGCAGACCAAGATCAGAGAATAGAAATGGACATACATAAAACTCGAGGTGAACTTCAGATACTGCATGATATACCTGGAGAAAAAAACCCCTTTTGACTGGTGGGAATGACTCCCAAACATAGAAAGATGGTGAGGAAAAACTGCTTAAGATAGCATTGAAGTATACTTTGTTGAGATTATTAACTTTGGTGGTTGTGCATATATTTGGTTCAGCTGATCTTATGTTGTAGCAAATTGGTAGGAACAAGGCATGGCTCAAGCAGAGGCCAGAACAATGATGCTGAATATATTAGAGGATAAGGAAGAAGAAAAGGAAGAAGTGCTTGGACTAATGACTAGAAATTATCATAAAATCTAGAGGCCAGAACAGGTGATGGGACAGTCCGGCCCACATGGTGATTGATCCTGGGCTCCCAGGAGTCTGCGGCCCTCCTACCATTCTCAGGATCTTTACGAGAAAGATGGTATGAGACTAGAAGTCTCAGAAAGTCTCATAGGCCCTTGCAGGCCTCAATAGTTACAAAAACCATTTTCAGCTAATGGTCTTGCCAGTCAGCACAATCTACTTTACAACGGAGTGGATTATTTGTAAGAGGATGCACTGTCTAGAGCGTCCTTTTCTGAAGGTGCCTGAAAAGGAGCTGTAAACAAAAGAAGGAGGGAGCGAAGGGAAGCGAGGTGAAACGAATTTTTTTGGAAATGGAAATAGATAGGAAGCATAAGGAGAAAGTTTAATCCCTTGCAATGATTTCTGTGAGTAATTACTACTCACAAAAGCCGCGGGGGGATGCTTGGTAAATTCAAATTGCAGCTGCTCAGCCATGGTAAATTGTGACCAACAAATGATCTGCCATGGAGGGCAAGAAGGCCTAACTGCAGAACTGGCTGCGTGCAGGAATGCTAGAGACAGAAGGACTCCCTGCAAGGGAGTGAAGTTTCCCTTGCTGAAGAGATAAGGATTATGGCAATGTTGTCTTGTAGGAATCCTGGAATGCGAGCGCTCAGGGGCCACCTTTGGTCAGCCAGGGGATGCACCCAATGCCAGGCTGAGGTGCCTGATACCGACGCTCACACGATCGGTGCTGGTGCAACTGTATGTGAGGAAACGGCTCGTGCTGCGTGTTTGCAGACTCCATGTAGAAACTCTTATGGAGGTAGGACTCCGTCCAAAGCGTTGCTCACTAAATCTTTATATTTAAGTGCAAACGTATGTTTAATTCACCTCAAGGGGTGCAATAAAAATTCCCCAACAACAGACATTGCCAGATGCACCACCTCCACGCTGACTCCTTTAAAACCACTTGCCAAATATTCGTGCTCCAGAGTTAAAAGGGAACCAGAGCTGCCTGCATCTAGTGAGGAAAATGAAGACTTCTGCAGATCATTTGGCTTTCTGGTTCCTGCTCAGGCATTGGACATCCCTTGCCAGTGCTGGCAAAAAGATCTAGACATACCTATTCCACCAAAACAAACTCTCTCCTGTCTCCCACCAAGTCACCCCACGACCTCCCATTTATCCTCCCTTTGCGCCTCCTCACTTCTCCTCAGCCAGACTCCACCTTGCCTTTCCCATGTATCTCTCCCACTCTTACAAGCCATTCCCCCTACACACCAACAACCTGCATGGCAGTCGTGGTCTTTCTTCAAGGACGTAGACACCACCCTACGTCCCCAAGAGGCTGGAGGTGCTGCCTGGAGGCCACCATCTTCCCTGCAGGAGTGTCCTCACCATAGTGCTCACATCAGGCTTGGAGTCCCCCTCTGACAAATTTGAGAAGCAGCCACCTCACAACTACCACCATCCCTGGTTGCCTCCACACAGGTGCCTTCCCTTCTTCCCTGGAAGCAGATGAGATGCCAGCTGGGGAGTGAAACCACCCCACATGGCAGGATATCCCAGACGCCCGGCTGAGGACAAGGCAGTGGAGCTGCAGCTGTAGCTCCTGGGGTTATGCCTCTCAAGGCCTCTGGAAGCCTGCGGCCAGGTGCCTGTCATGCTCGGCGCAGGTCCCAACTGCAAGGCTTCCAGTGGAACAGTGCCTTGAAACTCCCAGGGAGCCAGGTGTCATTGCAGAGGGCGTGTGATCAGCAGGGCAGAGAGGGCTGGAGCAGGTAGTTGTGGCCGAGTGGTGAAGGCGATGGACTAGAAATCCATTGGGGTTTCCCCGCGCAGGTTCGAATCCTGCCAACTACGGGGCACAGTCCCCTTTTGGGCTCCCTGCAGTTGACCACGCTGCAGCTGTGGGACTCGGCCCCGCAGAGCCCAGGGACACAGCAAAACCCCCTTGCGGTCCACGCCTCCCCCAAGAAATGCCTGGATGGATGGGAAATCTTGCTCCCATTTACAAGGTAAGGAAGTGAGGGGAAGAGAAAGGGCCAGCACTGAACGTGAGCCATGAAAGAGGTCCTTCTGCGCACACGTGGCCCTCATTGCTAATGATGATAGCCTGCCTGGGTGGTGCAGCATCTTAAGGAAGAAGGAAACCCTGAGAGGGCCCATGTGGAGAGGCCAGAGAAAAAGAAGGTGATAAAAGCCCATTGCTAGCGAGTGCATGGTTTGTCCCCCGCAGCCATGCCACTGAAAGCGGGGGATGCGAATGGCAAGATGCTAACTGCAGTACAGCTTGCTTAGGCGAACAAATGCTACGTGAGACAATGAACTTTTGTCAACTCAGAGTTGACGTGACCTGAAGACCCAGCCTAAACTGCCTCTCACCTGCTGAGAACACACAGTACTGACGATAAAAAGAATAGGAGATTTGCCTTAGGAAGCTAGGCGTATAAGCACGGCCTCGGTGCATAATCAGATTCCCCTGATTGGTTATGCATGCTCACATCTGCACACCCAGCCCTCTCTGTCCTGCCTTTGCTCTGTCCCCTCTGCCTGGCTCTGCATGCTCTGGCATGCGGATGGTACAGAGAACCAGCAGACACTCGCCCAAAGGCGCAGGCATCAGCACTGCCACCTCATCCCTCGCCCTCACCAACGGGCTCTACCAGCTCAGCCTGACCAGGGCATTTCTGGGACCCCTGGCCGCGTCCAAGGCTGGCCACCACCCAGTCCAGCTGGGCTGACCCCGTCCTGGGGAGGCTGGGGGCCCCCTCCAGCCCCAGCAGTGTTGGGCAGGTCAGGCACAGAGAGGGCGGGGTTTCCCTGACTCCCTGCAAGGCTGTGTGGTGAGAGAGGCAGCCCTCTGCTGTCCCAGAGCAGCAAGGGCAGGGCTGCGCCAGGAGGGAGGACAAGCTGGGAGCTGTAGGGTTGGCGCAGCACCACACAGACAGGGCAAGGCACTCGCAGACAGGCATAGTGCTGCAGCCCCCAGGGAGCTGGGTTTCTGGGCAGGGTTGCAGCCCTCGTCACCTCACTGGGGAGCAGCTCCTCTTCGCCCCGCAAAGCAGTGAGGCTGCCCCCCCGCACTGGGGTTTCCTTCAGCGCCTGCAGAGCCCGCTTGGGTGGTCAAAGAGAAAGTCCCCACCCAGGGTTATGGGCGGGAGATGTGGGCAGAAGGGCAAAGCAAGGCCCTTGTGCTTCCCACCCCCGGCCCACTGCCACTGAGCTTTCCAGGGAGACGTTTTTCCTGCCTGGTCATGGGCGCAGGTAAGAGGAAGGGAAAGAGGCGTGAGCACAAGCGCTGGTGCTGGCAGTGCCAGGGAGGGTCAGGCAGGGCTGTGGGAGGTCTCGGCTAAGGCGCCGGGGGGAGCAGAGTGGCGCAGCGGAAGCGTGCTGGGCCCATAACCCAGAGGTCGATGGATCGAAACCATCCTCTGCTAAGTCCTTTTGTTCCTGCTCCTGACAACCGCTGACTCTCCCTTGCATCTTACAGCATCTTACACCTGCACTGCTGCGCTCCTGCTGCCTGGGCGCTCCACGGCCACGGCTCTCCCACTCCCTCAGCCCCTTCTCTCTGACACTGCCACCTTCTCCTTTGCTTTCTTAGCAGCCAGCACTCCCAAAGTGACCCTCAGCAAGGCAGGCTGGGGTGGGTGTGGAGCAGCAGGCAGAGCACAGCACAGAGCTCCCCTGCGAGGCAGTGGGTGTCCTGGGGACACAGGCGTTTCTCCCTTCCCATCAGGCAGCTCAATCCCCAACTTCCCAGCCACAAGGGAGGACCTCCAGGGCTCTGCGGGCAGGGAGGAGGACAAGCCTGGTACTCGTTTGGGAAACACCAATGCGATTGACTCAACCACCTGGGGGCTTTCTCTGTCCTAGTCCGTTTGCTGCTGTGCCCACTTGTAGGTCCCGCCAGGAGCAGGGCCAAGCAGGTATTCCCAATGGGCACTGTATTGGCTTACACGTGGCTAGGGGTTGGTAGTGGAGGGGAGAGGGGGTGCTGCAGGGTGGCCTCTGTGAGAAGAGGTAAGGGGCTGCCCTGTGCCAGACACAGCCAGTTCCATCTCCACAGTGGACCCACCGCACGACACAGCTGAGCCATCAGCAAAGTTTGTGGCGCCTCTGTGAAAACATATTCCAGAAAGGGCAGAAGACGCTGGGCAGAGAGAGGAGGAAGGAACAAAAAGAGTGGGGAAGAGCAGAGGGAAGACGCATTCCCCTGCACCGCTTGGGCAGGCAAGGGAGTCTGGCGTGAAGGAGTAAAGTTGAGCCTGGGACAGGGGAGAGGAAAGGCGGTGTTTTATGTTTGTCCTTTTGTTTCTCACTACGCGAAGCTGTTTTAATTGGCAAAAGAATTAATTTTCCCCAAGTCAAGCCTGATTTGCCCACAACAGTTTTTGCTAAGCCATGTCCTTGTGTTTATCTTGACCCATGAGATTTCTTATACTGTTTTCAGTGCTCCGCATCCCCCTCAGGGTGGGGAAAGGAGGGAGCAGCTGGGTGGGTGTTTGGCTGTTAGGTATGCTTGCACCACCACAGGTACATACACACAAGCGCACGTACACGTGCGTAGTACATGCACAGCTGGCACACGTATGAACGCAGGTGGCGAGCGGCACCATGACCAGCACCCCAAAAAGCACCACCAGCACTCACACAAGCGTGAGCGACACAGATGGCCCAACCCTGTTCTTTCCCTCCGGCTGCTCAGGACTGGAGATCGGTATTGGACACACACACCCCCTCCCTCCCACATGCACAGCAGCAGGTCCCTTGAACCCTGGGCCGTACCACAGGTCTGCGCAGAGTCCATGCCCGGAGCTCAGTCCTGGTGCGTCCAGTGTCCTGCTCCAACCCTGGGCAGTCCCTGCTGCTGATCTCCCCTAGTCGGCAGCTAGTGCAGCTTGAGATCTCACACACAGAGAAGAATGCACACATCCCAGCAGCTTGAGGTCGTGTGTACAGGGAAGGAGGGGGCAGGCCAGTCTCTCATGTGGAGGAGCAGGAGGCAGCACTGCATACAGGTGCGTTGGTGGTATAGTGGTGAGCATAGCTGCCTTCCAAGCAGTTGACCCAGGTTCGATTCCTGGCCAACGCAGACAAGCTTTTCTTCAGCCCGGCTCCAAGGTGCCTTGCATCTCCTGCAGGCAGCCTCTCCTGACTGGTATGATCAGAGCAGCACAGAGGCCCCCTAACCCTGGGCGAGAGAGGCACCAGCCCGTGCCCCGTCCTGTCCCTCTCCTCCCTCCAAGGATGCCTCCACTTCCTCTAGCCAGGGTCTCCCTCTTCATCCTTGGTGCTCCCTGGTTTCTCTGCCAGGGACCCCAGATGGTACAGTGCTGATACAGTGTCAGCTGTAAGGGCCCCGGCTGGCTTTTGGATGAGATCGGTGCTTTCTGCCAGCTGTGGGGGCTCCAGGCTGGGCTCCTCGCTGTGGTGCTGGTCTGGCCCAGAGCTGGACCTGCTGCTGCTGCTGCCCCGTTGCACTTGGCAAGAAAAGCATGGTGCTGTGGCAAGGTACACATGCCTAGGTGGTGGTCAGGGGCAGTAGGAGGAGACCTGTTCTTCATGTAATGTCTCAAAAACCTGTCTGTCTGATCTGAAGTAAAAATGGAGTGAATTTGCTCTCCATCCTCCGCCATCTTTTCCATCTATCCAGTGCTGACTGGTCAAACGTGGGGTTTCATCCCCTTCAGAGGGGATGCTGGTATGTACAATGCCTGTGTTCAGAGCACAGCGTTATTTCCTCTACAGCACTCTTGCCTGACAACAGATCCTGGTACA
The DNA here is from genome assembly GCF_034638445.1 of Ciconia boyciana. Lineage (NCBI taxonomy): Eukaryota > Metazoa > Chordata > Aves > Ciconiiformes > Ciconiidae > Ciconia > Ciconia boyciana. Next base: position 25,194,513 of record NC_132941.1, read on the forward strand.
GATTGTAACTTGGTTTGAAATCCTCTAACAAACAAGAGTTCACGTCTCAGAGACCCTCTGTCTCCAGCACATGCGCAGAGCCGCTGGCCTACCCCGTTCAGGCTCCAGCATTGCAGAGACATCCTGAAGTTTACTGGAATTGGGTGTAACGATGTTCCTGGTAACTGAGAACTGAGACACCCTCATTTGTCTTGCAGCTTATGGCCGGTGGGCCAAGGGAAACACAAGGAGCCTCTCTCAACTAGACTCTCAACCTGAAGGGGGCACAGCTTCTCAAGTGACTGATTCCAGGGTTGCTTAAAGCAACAAAAGCAATGTTCTTCACTATGCTGACAGTCAAAACACCAGTCTGGACGGCGGGGTTGTATGCAGGGTTTGGGTTAGTGCAGAAATTACAGGCTGTCATTGGCAACGCTACAAGCAGGTGGAGTTACAAAGAGGGTGACCATGATTGCGCGTGCTCTCTTCCCTACTGAAATGCCCAGCCTAAGCCCGCCTTGCAGTCACACTGCTTACGTCCAGACCTGAAAAGCAGCGCTTTCCTCCTTTCCGCTCCATATTCATCCCCTGGAGTTTTTTTCCCACAACTTCTCTGAAAGAGAGACGTGCCATGACTGTTTTTCATATATGAAGTTTGCCAATAACAGTTAAGAGACTGAGGAGTTAACTCAAAAGCTCTGTATTAACGTTCACGTCTGAACAGTTGTCTGAAAAACCTCCCTGGGAAACTGGTTCCCTTCTGTGACCATCCTCACAGCAAAATAGGGTTACCGCGTGTGACGCTCCTTGTATTTCCACCTCTGCCCTTTGCTTCTTGCCCTCTCACTGTGCACCGGTGACAAGAGGATGGCTCTCTCTTCTTCACTCCGCCTGTTCACCCTTCTGCCCCAGGTGTTCGGAGACACACAGGAGGTGCCCCTCAGCCCTTCCCTTCCCCAGGCTAACCAACCCCAGCTCTCCCAGCCTGTCCTTGTATGACAGGTGGGCCAAGTCCTTAATCACCTCAGCGTCCCTTTGGCAGGGCTGACAGAGCCCCTAGCTGCGCAGAAATGGGAATCAGCCACACAATGACACCGGTGGAGTCCCTGTAAGGGCACCTAGCATGCAGACATCCAGGTCTCCTGCAGAGGAAGGACACCTTGCAGAAGGCTTTCCACTTGCTGACAGGAACAGATTGGGCCAAGAGAGAAAGCAGAAGCAACAGCATTCAGTCAGGAGAAGACATGCACCTGCGCCAAAGTTCATGCTCCTCGAGCAGCATTGAGTGCTGAGAGGTTTTGGTGGTGCAGCATTGAGGAGAGTCATGCATCATCTGGGAGACTAAACAGTGACCCTGGATATTCCTTTGTTCTTGGCTGCATGCTTGCATGTGGGAGGCCTTGCCTCACTGCTGAGCACCTTAGGTGGTTTTTTTCCTCCAACACGATTGTGAGTAGCAAAGTGCATCACCAAAAGGAAAGGAGGCATAAACCTGACTTCCAAATGCCAGGACTCTGGCTGAGATTCAGGCTCAGAAAGGCAACTTGTCCCTGCCTGTTACTGAAGCCACCCTCCACAGCTCAGCTGAGCACGCGGGTCCATTTTGTCCTACCACCTCATTAATCCTTACCACAAACCACACTTGCCTTCCTGGCACAAACATCACCCTCAGGAGGCGCCACGTTGCCAAGTCTCCTGGCGTGTTCCTTTACACCCTGTGCCACCCACCTCTCCTATGCTGCCCCTCCGTAGCAGTACAGCAAACAGCTGTAGCCGTGTTTGCCTGCAAATGGTCAAAGGGCTCCAACCTCCTCGCCTTCAGCAGGACAACAGGCGGACTGGTGGCCTTCAAACCCATGGAAGAGTGTTGTCATCTCAGCCCAGTTCATAAGCCTGCTTCTGTCTTCTGCCAGGAAGTACTCAGGGCAGGCACTGAAAAGTCAGTGAAAAGTCACTGCTTCCTGAGCATTCATGCAGGGCCCGCTGGGTACAGTGGCAGAAGAAATGAGGTCAGCTCTCGAGTGCTTTCAGTGGCAGGACTCAAGGCTGACCACGAGAGACATCACAGGGTGCTCTGATATCGGTTCAGGGAGCTTCACCCACAACTGGCAGTGCTCCATGCTTGGGGACACTCGATGCCATGGGAGAGGGCAAGTTTTTCCCTCCACCGTTCACAGTAGAAAGTAGTAAGCTCAGGACAGAGTCTCCAGCTATGCTGCGCAAAGTCTTTAATGAGAAGGAGCAAATGCAGTGGCACAGAACAGAGACCAAGAAACACGTCTGCAGGGCTCAGGGAGGTACAGAGAATGGCCCATTTCCCAAGGACAAGCTCCACACAAAGCGCTTGCCTTTCCCCATTCTGCTCTACCTGCTGGCAATCCCAGCCCATCCTATGGATTGCCTTTGTCACACTGCCATCTTCATGGTGAGCGTGGCCAGGAGATTTTACGTGCGTTCGCGTCATATGGATTGCCTTTGTCACGCTGCCATCCTCATGGCGAGCGTGGCCACCAGTCACGGTCAAATTCAGCCATGAGGAATATCTCAAGTCAACTCTCAGGTGCTTTCAGTACAGGCTCTCGAGTAAACCCTGAGAGACATTTCTCCAATGGGTCATCATAGACACACAGGAGACTTTGGGTAAGTTCAGGCAGAAGGTCAAGACTGCACCATCCCATATGGGAGAAGAGACACACCTCTCCAGGGATGTGGCAAAGCTCCATGGCAAAGAAGGACCGTTGTGGGCTAGAGGGAAGCCCCTGGTGGGCAGGAGTGAGGGCCACGAAGGCCTTGCTTACGCTCATCAGGCTCTGCCACGGCCTGTTCTTTCTGCCCATGAGCCCAGGGAACAAAGGCAGATTCATAACGACAAAGAGCAGACCAGAGAGTCAGGCAGGTCTCTCTCAAGTGGAGATCTCTTGGGATCTCCATGGCCGCGTCCCTCGATGCTTTTTCCAACCAGGGGTCCTGGCTCAGCTTGGAAGTGGAGAACCTGTTGGAAACAAGCAAGTCGAGGTGTAGGAAGAGCTGGAATGAGGCTATGAGCCCTGGCATCCCTGGCACGCCTGAAGCTGGGGCACCATGTCCACCAAAGTCCACAGCACCATTGTGGGCCATGTGCAAACTCGTGTTTGCTGGGAGTTCAGGGTTTTTCCCAACTCTTCCACATCACAATGCCTCCCAGGTGCTCTGGGACACTGATCCAATGTCTCTTTGTGTTTGAAAAGTATGGAATGGGCCACCCCATCCCTGGCCCAGGAAAAAGAGCCGTGAGCTTTTGGCCTCTTGCCCTGAGCCTCTCCTCAAAGGAGGCCATCCAGGCCTTTTGGCCTCTGGGATGAACTTGCTGAGCAAAACAGACCAATTTGGGCGTGGGTCTCTGTCAGGGAAGGACGCGGGCATCTCTTTCATCACCCTCCTACGTGTTGATTTCCTTGTTTCCTACAGGTTCTCCGCTTTCCAAGCTGAGCCCAGATCCCAGGTTGGAAGAAGCGTGAGGACCTGGTGAAGTCGCCAAGGGACGTGGCTATGGAGATCCCAGGGAGAAGTCACTTGAGTGAGACCTGCCTGAGCCTCTGGCCTACTCTTCATCCTTACGAATCCGCCTTCGTTCCCTGGGCTCGAGGGAGGGCAGAAAAACAGGCTGTGGCAGAGCCTGACGGGCGTAAGCAAGATCTTCGTGGCCCTCACTCCTGCCCGGAAAAGGGCTTTCCTCCAGCCCACAACGGCCCTTCCTTGCCGTTGAGCTTTGCCACATCCCTGGAGACGTGAGTCTCTTCTCCCGTATGGGATTGTGCAGTCTGGATGTTCTGCCTGAACTTACCCCACTGTATTCTGCATATCTACTATGACCGGCAGGAAGAGATGTCTCTCAGAGTTAGCTTCTCAGAGAGCTGCCGCGCCTTCCTTTACTGAACAATGAAATGGTACTTTATGCGAGACAGAGGCATTCCCTGAAACCTTCCAGAATGTGGTGCAGCAAGGAGCCAGCAGAATTACTTTGGCTTGGGGCTTTCTTGTTCGGTTGTTGCAGACTGAACCGGGAGTACCCAAAATGTCCATGGGATGGCAGCAAGAGAACATCCATGGAGTTTTCCATTTCCTCTCGCTCAGCTGTCCACTCTCCAGATGCTCCTTCACCAGCTGCTCAGCCTGACAAATGGAACCTTCGTCTCCAAAGCAGAAAGCAACCTTAATCCGTGCCTTCTGAGGCGTGCTAAACCTGCACAGGAAAAGGGGGAAAATGCAGAAGAAAGAGCAGGTGTGGGTGGTCGGGAGGGGAGCTTATGGCCAGTGGGCCAAGGGAAAGACAAGTAGCCTCTCTCAACTAGACTCGCTACCTCAAGGGGACGAAGCTTCTCAAATCTCTGATTCCAGGGTTGCATAAAGAAAAAAACAACGTTCTTCAGTGTGCTGACAGTCAAAACATCAGTCTGGGCGGTGGGGTCGTATGCGGGCCTTGGGTTAGTGCAGAATTTACAGACTCCCACTCTGTCATTGGCAGTGCCACAAGCAGGTGGAGTTACAAAGAGGGGGATCGTGATTGCGCATGCTCTGATTGCGCCCTACTGAAACGCCCACCCTAAGCCCATCTTGCAGTCACACTGCCTGCGTCCAGACCTGAAAACCTGAAAAGCAGCGCTTTCCTCCTTTCCACTCCGTATTCATTCCCCGGAGTATATTAACATTCACATCTGAACAGCTGTTATCAATCCACAATTCCTGTAACCTCGTCCGCCACTCATAAAGCCTAAAAGGCCCGTGGCTCCACGTTTAACCACCGAACACCTTCTTTTGAATGGTGTCACGCAACGCTATGGGGACAGGCAGCCTTTTAGGCATCCCCGGTAGAATGTTGTTAGAATCAATCGTGTCTCATCCTGACTCTCCTGGGTGCCCAGGACCCCTTCAACGGAGAAGGGGGTACGTGACCCGTGGCTAAAGGCTGCCTGCCCAACAAGATGGCGTACCTGGGGTTAGGAGTAGGAGACACCGGTCACGATGGCATCTGGCAACTGAAATTATTTTTACGCTCCGGTACAGGAAACTTGTGTAACTCTTCGTGTCTCCCACTATGCTCTTTTCCAATAAAGGCAGGAGGAGAAAATGAAGACTGGAGACTGAGACAGCTCGTCCTGGGTCTTCGCTGCCAGCTTTACCAGAGCCCTGGGTTTAAGACGAGCCCCTGCCTGGGGATGCTGGTGGCTTTGCCCTGGAGAGGCGGTTGGTGCCAGGCCTGTACTTGGCTCCTGGGCACAGCATCTGGCCTGGTCACTACATGGTGGGAGGGGAGGGCTCAGCGCTACGGAGCTCCTCCAGAGCCCTGCAATGCCCGGGGCTCCTGGGGGGGCTGCACGAGGCCCTGAAAGTGCTATGCCTTCCTGCAAATGTGGCTGGGGATGAGAGCGGGGTGGCTTTTGCCCATCTACCCTGTGCCTCTCCCCTGTGGGTATCCAAGTGAAGCCCTGGACGTTCTCCCAGCCTTTGGCTCGCAGCAGACACCTTTGTCTGACCCACATCTCTGCCCAGCTGGGCTCCCGACAGCGTGCAAGGCCAGAGGCACATGGGCAAGCCACTCTCTGGCTTGCCAAGGCCTGCCACCAGCCAGAAAGACCTCAGGAAGGTCTTTCCAACTTCTGGGGAGAACGGCAACCCCGCTGGTTCCATGTGCAAAACCAGACCCTGCAGAAAGGCCAGGGAGGAAGCAGGCAAATGTCTGGACGTGGAGGACTCAGCCCAGCGGGGCTTCCAGCGTCTTTGAGATTTATTGCTTCCTGTAACCCACGTGTGCACAGCCATCCACAGGATTCAGGGCCTGGGAGTCACCTGGCCTCCTGTGTGGGTCAGCCTGGCGTGAGCAGTAGCTCCCAGGTGCTGGGGAGCTCTGGGAGATCTCTGGCTGCCCACTGAAGCCTGTAAGGGGGGCACAAAGTGTCCTCCCCACAGTGTCCCCGGGCGAGGAGCAGCAGTGGAGGCTCCTGTGGTAGGAGCAGTTACCATGACTCTGTGGAAGCAAATGGGCTGGAGACTGCGGCAGACTAAGCAGGCAAGGGGATAAGGAGTAAGCATGCTGAGGAAAGCCCCGAGGGAGCCAAAAGGTTGAGGTCCCACTGAGATTTGAACTCAGATCGCTGGATTCAGAGTCCAGAGTGCTCACCATTACACCATGGGACCCCCTAGACATGTGCTGTCTTACCCCCGTGGCCACCCCAGCTGAGCCACATGCTCCTGGCTGAGCCTGGCCGTCTCTCCATCTCCCAAGTGCAGCCTTCCTCCAGGGCCACCGGCCACTCTCTGCTCACACAGGGCCTTTCAAGGGAGCGGCAGAGCTCTCTGCACAAGCCTGGCATGCCCTCTCTTACAAGACCCAGGCTGATAACCTGTGAGAACCTTGCTTTCGCCTAATTAGACCTGGTTAGGAAGTTTCCAGCTTAACCTCTTCAACACTGCACCTCACAGAGCACCTTCATGGCCCCGTGATCGGTCGTTCGATGCTTGCACTTGTGGTCTCTGCTGCTGCCTCCCTTCACCCCCGTGTCGGACAGCCTGCCAGTCTGCCTGTGTAAGTTATTGCCTCTCTCCTGTTTCTCACCTTGTAGCTCATCCTAAGCAGCCGTTAACCAGATATCCTTACTCTCGGTTGCAGTCCTAGCCGAGCTCCTGAGCTTGCCGAATGAGGCGAACAAGAGAGAGGGCAGCGGATGAGGTTCAACAGAGGGAAGAGCCGGCAGAAGGTGCCTAATGCTGATGCTCACACGATCAGTGCTTGTGGAAGCGTATAGAAGGAATAGGCTCGTGCTACGTCTATACATCTTTCCACTGAAGTCTGTCACTGCGTGAAACCAGGAGACTGGGCCTACGTTAAGGTACACTAGAGAAAACATGCACTTCAGCTGCGCTGGAAGGGACCTTAGCAGGTACTGGTGATTACCAGTATGGTGGTGAAGTGCAAGGGCCTGCTCAACTGGATCCGTGTTTCCCAGTGTAAAATGGTCACACCAGCTTCAGACACAAAACAGTGTATCACCTGTCACAGCAGAGCTGAATGATCTACATGAACTTCCTCTGCTCAAATGTCAACAGAACAACAACCTACAACCCTGCAAACAGACTTTGATGATATCAAAGTGATTGATATCACCTGAACCTGTCAATTGTTTTTGGAAATTGTAGCTTTGCGCTGGGATTTTACATTTGAATTTGTATTATTACTGGTCATATACTAACCCGTAAGAATTATTCTATGATACGCCCTTAGGTAATGAAGGAGCATGAGGAATATGTGGCTCTAAGACCCATAAGATACTGCCTGTTAGCTGGACTGGCACTGGTACATAAGGATGGTTGGGTTTTTTTCCCGGCATCTCAATGCTTCCGGACCTCTTCCGGAGTGACAGACACAACTTACCCCAAAGCACTTAGCAAGCAAAGTACAAAATGCTCTGTGCAACAGCCACTTGTTGTTTGACAAACTGGCTTCCACCAGCTTGCACAAACTTTCCTCCCCTGGCTAGGCGTATCAGAATTAGAAAGGGCTGTTGTGAATATATCTGCTGTAACAGAAGACATGGGTGATGCCACGGTTAACACTATTTCAGCCTTACAGTTAGAGGTAGAACAAGAATCTCAGGTAGCCCTGCAGAACAGCACGGCGCTGGATTATGTACTTGTCGCTCAAGGAAGTGTTATGTGTATTAGTTAACACCTCTTGCCGTACATACGCAGACCAAGATCAGAGAATAGAAATGGACATACATAAAACTCGAGGTGAACTTCAGATACTGCATGATATACCTGGAGAAAAAAACCCCTTTTGACTGGTGGGAATGACTCCCAAACATAGAAAGATGGTGAGGAAAAACTGCTTAAGATAGCATTGAAGTATACTTTGTTGAGATTATTAACTTTGGTGGTTGTGCATATATTTGGTTCAGCTGATCTTATGTTGTAGCAAATTGGTAGGAACAAGGCATGGCTCAAGCAGAGGCCAGAACAATGATGCTGAATATATTAGAGGATAAGGAAGAAGAAAAGGAAGAAGTGCTTGGACTAATGACTAGAAATTATCATAAAATCTAGAGGCCAGAACAGGTGATGGGACAGTCCGGCCCACGTGGTGATTGATCCTGGGCTCCCAGGAGTCTGCGGCCCTCCTACCATTCTCAGGATCTTTACGAGAAAGATGGTATGAGACTAGAAGTCTCAGAAAGTCTCATAGGCCCTTGCAGGCCTCAATAGTTACAAAACCATTTTCAGCTAATGGTCTTGCCAGTCAGCACAATCTACTTTACAACGGAGTGGATTATTTGTAAGAGGATGCACTGTCTAGAGCGTCCTTTTCTGAAGGTGCCTGAAAAGGAGCTGTAAACAAAAGAAGGAGGGAGCGAAGGGAAACGAGGTGAAACGAATTTTTTTGGAAATGGAAATAGATAGGAAGCATAAGGAGAAAGTTTAATCCCTTGCAATGATTTCTGTGAGTAATTACTACTCACAAAAGCCGCGGGGGGATGCTTGGTAAATTCAAATTGCAGCTGCTCAGCCATGGTAAATTGTGACCAACAAATGATCTGCCATGGAGGGCAAGAAGGCCTAACTGCAGAACTGGCTGCGTGCAGGAATGCTAGAGACAGAAGGACTCCCTGCAAG